>NC_057807.1:349050256-349081068 GCF_018294505.1 Triticum aestivum | reverse complement strand
GTGTGTGTGTGTGTGTGTGTGTGTATGTTTGAGAGAGAAGCCAGTCGATAGATTAGTATCAAGATCGAGGTGTCACCCTACTCCTTCGGTGTTGGGAAGTGTGGGTGTGGGGGGGGGGGGCAGTGACACTCACATATCTCTACTCTTATAAAAAACAGAGTTGGTGATGATGGTGTTCCTGCCATCCTGCAATATAGGCCATCCGATTTATATCCGACGGACAGGAAGGAAAATATGGCAATTTTGCAAAAAGATACCCACACCCCTCTCCGCATTTGCAAATAAGGCATTCCCTCATTCATCCTTTTCTCCCACAAGATCAACTTCTCATACAAATGCATCTTGATGTTCCGTGCAACGCATGGGCATCTTGCTAGTAGGGAGAAGGAGTTTTTGTGACACATATCTAGCTATATTAAGGGATAGGTAGATAACATATGTGTGAGAGACATTATTATACTTTGAGACATTAGTGGCTGTGGGTGGGCGGAATTAAAGGGGTGGGCGTGTTAGACATAGAGAGCGTGTGTGTTTCTGTGTGAGAGACTTGTAGGACGGGGTAGAAAGACGAATTTAACCCTAGCGGAGGGAGAGAAATACATGAAGTGGCATGTGTGATTCAGATGCCCACAGGGAAATGAGAGATGTATGGGTGTCAGAGAGATTGCACAATTCATTCATGTATCACTATCTAGCGATCGTGGACGTGCATCGCTTGAACATAAGTCAATATCAACTTCGTATCGTGGCCAAAGGTACAATATCGATTCAAAGCTATAAAGATTGGACACTCACATATCACTTTTTTCTATCTAAATAAACCTTTTCAGTTGTGCATCCAAAGTTACAGTGATGTTTCTTCAAACAACCAATGTAGCTATCATGTACATGCACCATTGTTACTCTTGCATTCAAATTCATTAGTCTTGGATGATTTAAGTTTCTATTTTGAAGTAATATATGTAATATTCATACATGAATTCAACGGGTATGCAATTTACGAAATGGAGGCTATGTAATCATATGAGGCAACACTTTTAAGTAGCTAACTACAATATCCATTTCTTTATGTGCGCCTCTACACTAACACGTCTATGCATTATGTTTAAAGTAAATAACCAATGGCACTAAATTATCTATTTACATGAGAAATACATAGGCTGAGCGTTTGATCCCTTTTTTTGTGAACGCACCACTACACCCGTACGATTGGCCGCGCCCGTGTGAACGTCCAAGTTATCGGCGCATCATCCCGAGTTATTGTCTTTTTTTCTGGGGTGGACTTCACACCAGTTATTAACTGCTGACGCGTGCCCCGTGTACACAGTCTAGCATGACCTTCCCGCTAGCACGGTCCAAAATTAGTTGAAACTAGATACGAACGATCCCGCGGGCGGCAAAATCTCAGTGATAGCCTGATTTTTGGCCCTTTCTTTTTCTTTTGTTTTTCCGAGGTTTTTGCCTGAGTTTTTTTTCCGTGGCTTTGTGGTCTGGAAACTGAAGAAGATGCCCTCTTCTTTGCTTCCGGAGTGGCTTTTCATTCCCAAATCCTTCCCTAGACCTTTCCATTTTCACCTTGGACCAAATCCCAATATTCTCTTTATTGGGAATATTCCTTTTCTATTAAAGGAATAACTCAAATTGCCCTGGGTTGTGAAGCAACCTATATTTCCATCACTCCAAAAATTCCCAAATAATTCTCATAAATTGTTTGGGTCATATCTTGCTCAAATACGGCAAAACATTTCATTGCCATGTTCAAAAATAATTCCCCAATATTCCTTTTTCTATTCTGCCCTGAATGGCACTTTGTGAAGGAAGTGTCATTTATATTTATCCTATTGACTCCCAACCTTTTTGGGCATGTTTATATGTCCAAAAAATTGCCCCACGCACAAGTTCAAATTTATTTGCCCAGCCAATCTTCCTCAGTGATTTTTCAAAGTTTCTGTCACACAGAAGGCTTTGTGAAGGAAGTGCTAGCTAGGAGTACCCGAATGAGTTGAACTTTTGCACACTCCTTTATGTGCTCATAAAAACCCCATTCACCCATTTTGAGCTCCATCCAATTATCTATGTGAGCACAGGAGCAAATCTTTGTTTCTGCCAATATTTCAGGTTGTGAAGCAAGTATATTTTATATTGCTTCCAAAATCCTGATAAATTACCAGATCATTCTTATACCCAACGAGGGAACGTTATGGGCACATGCTACCCTGATCAGGTAGGTGGAGCATAACCTTGTGTGCCTGTAGTTGTTATAGCCGGCGGATCTCTGTGTGGGATCGTTTATGTTTTGGGCCACGACGGTGCTCGTTGTGTCTGGAGGTAGGCACGGGGCCACCCATGACTTAGCTCAGTGAGGAGTGAGTCAGAGTGGCCGGGAGAGTGTCATGATAGTAGATCGGTTTTGTCGGAACGCCGTTGGTCCACCCGAATGGGAGTGCGAGGCCATGGGTTCCGTAGTGTGGGTACAGTGTACTAACCTCTGCAGAGTGTATATTAATCTATCGATAGCTGCGCCCACGGATAAGGGCCCATGTAGAGAGAAGGTCACACCATGGGTCAATAGTAATAAGAATAATGTGCTTAATAACAATGAGATAAGTGGGTTGTGGTCGCCGTAAGGATCACGGGCCATGGAGTGGTCGGGTTGTGATCGCCGTAAGGATCATGGGCCATTTAGTGGTCGAGTTGTGATCACCGGAAGGATCACGGTTTGAGACTAGTGTTGGTCGTGGTTGTGATCGCCGTAAGGATCACGATGGTATCTAGGATACCGAGTTGTTGTATATTCGTGATGTTGTACGAGAGTCGTGGGTAAAGACCAAGCTCCTTGTGGTTATTTGATGATCGCTACGGTATTGTTTATGCCAAGCTTGATTAGATCCTGAGATGATCGTGTGATGTCCGAGGTCGGTAAGTGATGCAGGTGATGGTTACAAGGTAGCCTGAGTAGAATAAGTGGTGCATGTAGTGGTATCATGTTGCATGATAGTATTGTCGGATTAATATGTTCATGCTATGTTCAGGTTGAGTTAGCTGTATCATGTTTATGTTGGTCATGCCATGTTGTTCTGATGATATCATGATAATTCCTGTTTAACCTGTAATTGCAATGTTGTTGTTTGTGTTGAATGCTTCTGGATTATTGTGAGCTTGCAAGTACATTCAATGTACTGACCTGGCGTGTCATGCCAGTTTGCAGGTCATTCCGGATTTGATTGCTTGTTTGCCGTGGAGTCCTTGTTCACGAGCTAGGATAAGCGTTCCAGCCAGATTCCCTGCGGAGTAGAGTTCACCACCACTATCGTTGTTCCGCTGCTAGAGTTCTTCCGCTGCATTGTGTTGTTCTGCTGCTTGCATAGAGCAACTGAGGACGGCGTAGTGTCGCCGTACCGATGTTATTCATTGTAATATCAGAGACCTTGTATTCATATTCGTGTAATAATAGAAAGCTGGTTTGTTCTATGCTAAGCAGTGTCGTATTCCAGAAGAATTCTCCTCGATCTCTGGGCTAGAGCGGGGCGTTCCGGTTTTCTCTAAGCCGGGGTGCCACAATGCTTGGTATCAGAGCAGGTCAGGCTGTAGGATGCCCTAGACCGCGCGAACGTTAGAAAGCGGTAGTATAGACCCCAGTTTGTTTATTGCACTTGATTGCTGCATTTTTTTGTTGCATAGCATGCATATAGCATTATTATTTGTTACTAATGGTTTATCTGGTGAGTGTAGCTGGCATCGGTTCGGATCCACTATAGCTCAACCTTTGCATTTCTCCAGTTCCTTTTTCTTTCGGTGTTTGGTGTCATTTCTGTCCCAACAGAGTGATGCAAAGTGATCCCGACACTGTTTGCAAAAATGGTGCTCAGGTATCGCACCGATGTCTTTCCTTCAGTCCCGCCTATCATTTCGGTGATGGACATGCGTCTATCCCAGATCGTTATTTTATTTTGTCGTGTTGGCAACCCTTAATGATCTTAGTTATCAAGAAAGGGCAATGTCAGCAGCCTCAGTTTTTCCCTGCTATCCTATTTCTTGGACGAATATGAATCTTTCTCCGTCTGCTTGATAATGATGTGGTTGCGACCTTCGTGTCCTACTGCATGATTACCGAGTGCGTCCTCGCCTCCGAGCTAGTTCAGGTTGCCACCTGGCTAAGCTAGCACTTTGTGTAGCGCTGATTACACCAATTCTTCCACACATTTATTCGTCCTCGTGCACATCGCCACATCATATTAGACCGCAATACTGGAGTTTCCGCAAGATTTGTGTGCTTAGGTGTGCATGCATATTATTGTGTGAGTAGCAGTAATATGTGATGATTGCTTCATTAATTATATTAGTAGAATGCTTGTGTGCTTTTGTTTTAGTCGTTTCTGTTGTTCCTTTCTTTGGGCCTTCAGTGTTGCAAATTTTTCCCCTATTAAAGTTGCTCATCAGCCGACACTGGACCCGAAGAGTAAGTAAGAAATGCATACATTTGGAAATTCAGCTAAACAGAATGGAATTATCAGCTGACTGCAGTGAAATTGGGAATATCTTGTCTGGATGCAAAAGAAATCCTGGATGGGATGTCAGTATAGAGTTTGCATTACTGTGCACTCATCACAACAAAATGATTAAATCAGCAAGAAGATAAATTGTGTGCAAGGTTGACAGAATATTATCAAAGGTATGGCTCAGATACAAGTTTAATATTTTTCGTTGAGGATGATTTTGGAACCTGATGTACCTGGAAGCAAGCAAAATATGGCATATACTCAGAAAGGAGGATAGTCCAGTAAAGCCCCGTTTCATGCAAGAAATCCATAGCAAAAATATTCAGATGGTTATATATGTGGAAATCGGTCCGCATATCACAATGAGAAGCTTCTGGTGTAAGCAACCCACTTTTCCCTTGCAAGCTACCAGAGAAGTTTCCAAGGGTAGATTCATCTATCTTCCTCAGTACGATACATGGATGATTTCCCGTGCAAGGTACTCTGCCTTCTTCAGTAAGCAACCGCAAAAGCTTCCAGCATAAGGTACTGAGTCTTTCCCCAGCAAAGTCTTTAAGGGGGTAAGCTTCTAAAGCACGATACCCAGTCTTCTTCAGCAAGCTGTCCGATGAAAGTTTCAAGCTCAAGCCAACAAATATTCCTCAGTAAGACATTGGTACAAGGTAGTAAGCTGTGAATTGAAAGCATATGGCAGAGAATCCCAAGAATCAGATACGCAACATTTTGGTCAGAATCAAGAATCAGTCAGAATACACGTCTGTCTCGGAATCAGGTCCTCATATATATGCAATGAGCATACCACCAAGATCTTACAAGTCACTCGGGTGAGGATCTGACAACCACGTGAGGATGGTTATGAGAATGAAGCCAGTATACACCGCAGTGTGACAAAGGATTATGAGGATTGACGACATCAATGTGCTCAGTACAAGTACCCGTGAACCTGGGAAATGATCCTGATGAGCCCTTGTCCCCTTTTTCTCCAATGACGGCACCACGCGTGTGATCTGAGCTGTTTCTAGCTATCCAGGGTGGATGCCGATTTTTGTTTCTCTCTTCAACAATTGTCACGAGTCTGAGCTACTTTTCTGCCATCTCATACAGCTGTTGAGTTTCTTTTTATGACAGTAGCCCTATAGCTGTTTTTTTGGCTATTTTAGGGAGCTGCCACCTTCTTCTTATCGACCTAGTCTCATGCTCTGAGCTGTTTTTTTTCGGCCGTCCCGAGCCGTAGTTGAGTTATTTGAGTAATGTCCCAGATCTGAGTTTTAAAGACTGTTTTGGTGGCTACTGATTTATTTGCCAATTTCTTGCAAGGGTTTCGGATGATCATTTCCTAACAATCAGAACTTGAGAGGTGTTGAACCTGTCATTTAATGGGTTACCCTCTCAAAAAAATGAGGATAAACTACAATTGTCGAAAAATTGCATCGACAATACCTATGGTCATACGAAGAAGCAATATGACCCAGCTCTTTCAGCCAAAGATCCAGACCAAGAAAACAATAATGAAGGAGCAAGACCAGTGATACAGGTATGAAAATTATTGCATGACCCTCATGGTGCAGATTCCTCGGACAGTCTAAGTCAGTACTCATCCACATGGATATGCCTACAGCATGAGTAATCGGCATGACAAATAATAGTCTGGAAGCCTGAGTCCTCACTTATATGAATCATAATGGATAGCCTGTCGTGAACAAAAATTTTCCGTCAGAACCACCGTCAGTCAAGTCTGCAGATATTATCATACAGGTCAAACCCTTTATGCTGGGCACAATAGGAGACAATCAAATATTTGGTACGGATCCAATACTCACGACAGTGGAACTGGTTAAGATGATTCAGAAACTTCTGCGATAAGTCAGAATCTGTCAGGAAACGGTTATGTTTTAACTCACTGTTTGGGACCCCAAAGGACCTGCATTTAGTGGAGAAACTCAATGCAATGAGTCAGAACTTGAGTTTTCATCAGAAAATTCTGATCATCATTACATGAAAGGTTGTCCGTGCCGGGTGGCACACCCAGTAGAAATCACTTTTGGGTTTGTGAGACGAACATATATTCCAGTCGTGATAATTAAATCACACTCGGCTAGTCAGCAGATCTAAAAAGAAATTGGAGCCTGTGTAAACATGAACAAGCAAGATCTGTCAGATTGCGGATACAGTGAATCAAACCACCCCAGGGCCAGTCAGATAAAAATTTAATGGGAACAACAATAAAGGAAAAAAAAGGATACCCGAGTTGGAAATGGTTTCCTTAAGTCGGAATATTCATACTAGTTCCCTGAGCAACCAAATCTCGAGGACGAGATTTCTTTAAGGGGGTAAGGTTTGTGACAGCCTGATTTTTGGCCCTTTCTTTTTCTTTTGTTTTTCTGAGGTTTTTGCGTGAGTTTTCTTTTTCCGTGGCTTTGTGGTCTAGAAACTGAAGAAGATGCCCTCTTCTTTGCTTCCAGAGTGGCTTGTCATTCCCAAATCCTTCCCTAGACCTTTCCATTTCGACCTTGGACCAAATCCCAATATTCTCTTTATTGGGAATATTCCTTTTCTATTAAAGGAATAACTCAAATTGCCCTAGGTTGTGAAGCAACCTATATTTCCATCACTCCAAAAATTCCCAAATAATTCTCATAAATTGTTTGGGTCATATCTTGATCAAATATGGCAAAACTTTTAATTTCCATGTTCGAAAATAATTCCCCAATATTCTTTTTTCTATTCTGCCCTGAATGGCACTTTGTGAAGGAAGTGTCATTTATATTTATCCTATTGACTCCCAACCTTTTTGGGCATGTTTATATGTCCAAATGATTGCCCCATGCACAAGTTCATATTTATTTGCCTAGCCAATCTTCCTCAGTGGTTTTTCAAAGTTTCTGTCAGACAGAAGGCTTTGTGAAGGGAGTGCTAGCTAGGAGTACCCAAATGAGTTGAACTTTTGCACACTCCTTTATGTGCTCATAATAAACCCCTTCACCCATTTTGAGCTCTGTCCAATTATCTATGTGAGAACAGGAGCAAATCTTTGTTTCTGGCAATATTTTTAGGTTGTGAAGCAAGTATATTTTATATTGCTTCAAAAATCCTGATAAATTACCAGATCATTCTTATACCCATAAAACATCTCTCCACCCATTTTGGCCTCATTTCAATGAGTCATTTGATCACCAATATTAAGTTTCTGGTCATCAGAAATGTTTGTGAAGCAAGTGCTATTTTGGTTTGTCCATTTGGCATGAGCTTTTTACAGCATCATCATATGACCTAATGACTAAGCCTTGCCCAATATAAGCCCTAGGTGACACTCCATGTGAGTGCATATTGATAATCTTCATTTCTGGACCATTTTGGCAATTGCAAAGCAACTGCAGTAAAACTTGGTCCATTTACCCTCCCAACCTCCAGGATGAAAGTCCTTCTTTACCTCAACCCCTCAGACAACTCCATTTGACCCAATCACATCCTTGTTGAGCAGCAGTACACGATCAAGTTTACTGCAGTAAACTTCAGGTGTTAACTGCCATTTAACCATGTCACTTTTAACCAAGTTACCACCTCAGTTCAAACCCTCATTCAAAGGACTTACCACTAGACATCAAATTCTAGCTGTTTGCCTCCCCCACATGCCAGCACTGGTGGTGACCACCGTTTTGGCATGCCTGTGCACGCGCTCTATGCACTGTGGCGTGTCCAGAGCACTGTTTGTGCTGGACCCCCTCCTCCTCTCGTCGTCTTAGAGCCCGTGCTCATGTCCAGCGTGTTCCCCGCGTCGTCGCCGTTCTCCCGGACCCCTCTCCCCCTCCATCCTCTTCCTCACCGACGCTCGCCGATGAGCGCCCACGAGAGATCTGTGGCTGACCGAGCTTTTTTGGCGCTCGGCCTCTTCCTCTGCCCCTCCTTTGGCCTCCTCCTCCCCGTGAGCTCCCCCCTGTGCGTCGCCGTTGCCTTCCCCCGAGCCCATGCGTGAGCACACACATCAGCGGCGCCGGACACGCGTCGCTGGTGGTGCAAGCTCGGCCTCCCTTGCCCCGCCTATAAATGGCCACCTCCGAGGCCGTCCGAGCACTCCAGCAGCCTCCCCCTCCTCCCAAAACCTTGCCTAGCCACTTCCTCGAGCTCGAGGAGCTCCTGTTGCCCTCCCATGGCCGAAGCCTTGCCTCGGTGGTCCGCTCAAATTTGCCCGAAGCCGAGCCCCCCCCCCTCCTCTAGCCACCACCATCGCCTTCCCCACACTCCGGCGAGTCTCCCTGCCCTTTCCCCTATCACCGGAGCCCCTCCAGGGCCGTGCCCATCGACCGGTCGCCGCCTATGTAGTCCCCGTCGCCGCGGCCTCCCCTCCGCTCCACCACTCCCTGGCACTAGATATCCCTCTGGATGAGCATGGTGCTTCCGCCTGATTCCACCGGTGCCCTCTCCTTGGCCAGAGATGGCCGGAGCTTCCGTGCCCAGCGCCGGCAGTGCCCTGCCTCGCCCCTCTGTTCTTCGCGTCGGGAGGAGGAAGAAGGGACGAGGAGGAGAGAGTCAACGCCCGCGGGCCCCAGGCGTCAGTGACCCAAGCTGGCCCTGCCTCTGCCCCATTTGAGTAGTCCACACCACATCAGCGTAAGTGGAAGCGTAAACCCTAGAATACGCTTTCCGTTTTTCTGTTTTGGCCCAGTCTATAAAATATTTTTTTATAGATAGGTCCCTGACAGTAAAACCTTTATATCTTTTTATCCGTAAATATAAATGAGGTGAAACCAACGCTCACTTCTTCGTTTCGTCGAGCCCGTTCTGTTGGTATTGCTTTCACTATGGTTTGATACTGTGAAAATGACCTTTATGCCCTTGCCCTTATTCAGCCCCCTCCGAGAGAGAACGATTTCTAGCGAATCTTTCTGCCGCTTCACCGCACTTCTCCCCGGTGCCTTCTTCATCCCCAGGCAAGCTACAATACCCACTTGCATGATAGTCATGCAGTAGCCATGGTTTTCAACTTGAATCTTTATTAAATATTTTCTTGTTGAAAAGATGGTTATCGTTGTTCCGGTGATGTTCAGATTTGCATGTTCACTTTTGTGCTATGTTGTCTTATACTCTGTGATCATGTTATACCCGCTAGTATTACCTTTCATATGTTTATGCTTGTTAGTAGAACATGTTGATGTTGGAGATGGTCATGCTAGTCAGTATGCGATGCTCAGTGGATAAGATTTATTGTTGATATGATGGATAGTTATGTGATACCCTCATCATGATGTTGATATCATGTTCATGTATTATTGTTGGCCTCATGTTATTTTATCATGGATCAGCATATTTGCATTCAAGTTTAACCGGATTAAATTGAACTTGAACACATGTTGGCTGAGTCATGGTGCCGCTGAATCGATGCTGACCAGTGCAACCATGCTTACCAGTATGGGACGGTCCTAACTGGGTCTATTGTTGTGCCTCTCGCCGGTGCCTCCAACTAGTGAAGGTTATGGGTGCGTGCTACCTTGATCAGGTAGGCGGAGCATAACCTTGTGTGCCCGTTGTTGTTATAGCCGGCGGATCCCCGTGTGGGATCGTTTATGTTTTGGGCCACGACGGTGCTCGTTGTGTCTGGAGGTAGGCACGAGGCCACCCATGACTTAGCTCAGTGAGGAGTGAGTCGGAATGGCCCAGTTTGGATCTATGCCAACCCAACAAACACCTTCGGAGATACCTGTAGAGCATATTTATAATCACCCAGTTACGTTGTGACGTTTGATAGCACACAAGGTATTCCTCCGGTATCCGGGAGATGCATAGTTTCATAGTCAAAGGAATATGTATTTGACATGAAGAAAGCAATATCAATAAAACTGAACGATCAATATGCTAAGCTAGCGGATGGGTCATGTCCATCACATCATTCTCCTAATTTATCAAATTACAACTCATGTCCATGGTTAGGAAACCTTAACCATCTTTGATCAATGAGCTACTCAAGTAGAGGCTCACTAGGGACACAGTGTTTGTCTATGTATTCACACATGTATTTGGGTTTCCGATCAATACAATTCTAGCATGAATAATAAACATTTATCATGAATAAGGAAAGATAAAATAACAACTTTATTATTGCCTCTAGGGCATATTTCCTTCACACAGTTCATCACCTCAGCGTATTTAGACGGTGCCCTATTTAACGTGAATGCAGCTGTCCCTAATGCATAACCCCAAAATGATAGTGGTAAATCGGTAAGTACAGTTACGACGTTCGGCACACCGTTACGTTGTGGTGTTCCAGGTGGCATGAGTTGTTAAACTATTCCACATTGTTTTAAATGAAGGCCAAACTCGTAACTCAAATATTCGCCTCCGCGATCAAATCATAAAAACTTTATTTTCTTGTTACAATGATTCGCCACTTCACTCTGAAATTCTTTGAACTTTTAAAATGTTTCATACTTGTGTTTCACTAAGTAGATATACTCATATCTGCTCAAATCATCTGTGAAGTTCAGAAAATAATGATACCCACCGTGTGCCTCAACACTCATCGGACTGCATACATCAGTGTGTATTATTTCCAATAAGTCATTAGCTCGCTCCATTGTTCTAGAGAACAGAGTTTTAGTTATCTTGCCTATGAGGCATGGTTCGCAAGTATCAAATAATTCATAATAAAGTGATTTCAAAAGTCCATATGCATGGAGTTTCTTCATGCGCTTTACACCAATATGACCTAAATGACAGTTCCACAAGTATGTTGCACTATCATATCAACTTTGCATCTTTTGGCATCAATATTATGAATGCGTGTATCACTACGATCTAGATTCAATAAATCATTCACATTGGGTGTATGACCATAAAAGGTTTTATTCATGTAAACAGAACAACAATTATTCTCTGACTTAAATGAATAACCGTATTGCAATAATCTTGATCCAATCAAATTCATGCTCAACGCAAACACCAAATAACATTTATTTAGGTTCAACACTAATCCCTAAAGTAGTGGGAGTATGCGATGGTCATCTATCAACCTTGGAATCACTTCCAACACATATTGTTATCTCGCCCTTAACTAGTCTCTATTCATTTTGCAACTCCTGTTTCGAGTTACTAATTTTAGCAACTGAACTCGTATCAAATACCCAGGGGCTACTATGAATACTAGTAAAGTACACATCAATAACATGTATATCAAATATATCTTTGTTCACTTTGCCATCCTTCTTATCCGCCAAATATTTGGGGCAGTTCTGCTTCTAGTGACCATTCCCTTTGTAGTAGAAGTACTCAGTTTCAGGCTTAGGTCTAGCTTTGGGCTTCTTCACGGGAGTGGCAACTTGCTAGCCATTCTAATTGAAGTTCCCTTTCTTTTCCTTTGCCCTTTTTCTTGAAACTAGTGGTCTTATTAACCATCAACAACTGATGCTCTTTTTTGATTTCTACATTCACCAATTTCAGCATCGCGAAGAGCTCGCGATTTTTTTCCGTTATCCCTTGCATATTATAGTTCATCACAAAGTTCTAGTAGCCTGGTGATAGTGACTAGAGAACTCTGTCAATCACTATCTTATCTAGAAGATTAACTCCCACTTGCTTCAAGCGATTGTAGTGCCTAGACATTCTAAGTACATGCTCACTGGCTGAGCTATTATCCTCCATCTTGTAGGCAAAGTACTTGTCAGAGGTCTCATACCTCTCGACACAGGCATGAATAGGAAATACCAATTTTTAGCTCTTGGAACATCTCATATGCTCCGTGGCATTCAAAATGTTTTTGAAGTACCGGTTCTAAGCCGTAAAGCATGGTGCACTAAACTATTAAGTAGTCATCATATCAAGCTAGCCAAACATTCATAGCGTCTCCATCTGCTCCTGCAATAGGTTTTTCACCTAGCAGTGCATCAAGGACATAATTATTCTGTGCAGCAATGAGGATAATCCTCATATCACAGACCCAGTCCGCATCATTGCTACTATCATCTTTCAACTTATTTTCTCTAGAAGCATATCAAAAATTAAGGGAGCTATATCGCGAGCTATTGATCAACAACATAGATATGCAAATACTATCAGGACTAAGTTCATGATAAATTATTCAATTAATCAAATTACTTAAGAACTCCCACTTAGATAGATATCCCTCAAGTCATCTAAATGATACATGATCCAAATCAACTAAACCATGTCTGATCATCACGTGAGATGGAGTAGTCATCAACGGTGAACATCTCTATGTTGATCATATCTACTATATGATTCATGTTCGACCTTTCGGTTTCCAGTGTTCCGAGGCCATTTCTATACATGCCAGGGTCGTCAAGTTTAACCCAAGTATTCCGCATGTGCAAAACTGTCTTACACCCGTTGTATGTGAATGTAGAGTCTATCACACCCAATCATCACGTGGTGTCTCAACACGAAGAACTGTCACAATGGTGCATACTTAGGGAGAACACTTACACCTTGAAATTTAGTGAACGGATCATCTTATAATGCTACGGTCGTTCTAAGCAAAATAAGATGCATAAAAGATAAACACCACATGTAATCAAAATATGTGAATGATATGGCCATCATCATCTTCTGATTTTGATCTCCATCTCCAAAGCATTGTCATGATCTCCATCGTCACCGGCTCGACACCTTGATCTCCATCGCAGCGTCGTGGTTGTCTCACCAACTATTGCTTCTACAACTATCGCTAATGCATAGTGATAAAGTAAAGCAATTACATGGCGTCTGCATTTCATACAATAAAGAGGTAACCATTAGGCTCCTACCGGTTGCCAGTAACTTTTAAAAAACATGATCATCTCATACAATAACATATATCACATCATGTCTTAACCATATCACATCACAACATGCCCTGCAAAAACAAGTTAGACGTCCTCTACTTTGTTGTTGCAAGTACTACGTGGCTGCTATGGGCTTCTAGCAAGAACTGTTCTTACCTGCACATCAAACCACAATGGTGTTTCGTCAAGTTTGTTCTTTTAACCTTCTTCAAGGAACAGACACCCGCCAACCACATTTATGCAAAACTAGTTGCATGTCTATCGGCGGAACTGGTCTCATGTGCGTGGACATGTAAGGTTGGTCCGGGCCGCTTCATCCCACAATATCACTAAATCAAAATAATATGTTGGTGGTAAGCAGTATGACTATCACCGCCCATAACTCTTTGTGTTCTACTCGTGCATATCATCTACGCATAGACCTGGCTCGGAAGCCACTATTGGGAAACGTTGCATGGAAAACAAAAAAGTTTCTATGCACATGCAATGATCTATCCATGGATATGCATAGCAATGATCTTCCACAAAATAAACCATATAGTAATCAACTACAATATGTAATCAACACTACTAGTCACCCACAAGCACCAATCTATAGTCCCAGTAACAAGATTGGACACTAGAGATGAACTAGGTTTTGAGATGAGATGGTGTTGTTGAAGATGTTGATGGAGATTGCCCTCCCCAAGATGGGAGAGTTGTTGGTGATGATGATGATGATGGTTTCCCCCTCTGGGAGGGAAGTTCCCCCGGCGGAATCGCTCCACTGGAGGGCAAAAGTGCTCCTGCCCAAGTTCCGCCTCGAGACGGCGGTGCCCCGTCCCGAAAGTCCTCTCCTTATTTTTTTTCTAGGTCAAAATGACTTATATACCAGAAGATGGGCACCAGAGGTGGGCCTGGATGAGCACAACCCACCAGGGCACGCCTAGGGGCCCAGGCACACCCTGGTGTCTTGTACTCACCAGGGTGGCCCCCTCTAGTACTTATTTTCTCCAGTATTTCTCATTTATTTCATAAAAAATCCTCTTGAAGTTTCAGCTTGTTTGGAGTTATGCAGAATAGGTGGCCTGAGGTAGCTTTTCCAGGTCCAGATTTCCAGCTGCCAGAAATATCCCTCTTTGTGTGTACCTTGCATATTATGGGAGAAAAGGCATTAGAATTACTCCCAAAAGCCTTATTATGCATGAAAACATCATAAATAACAGTAGGAAAACATGATGCAAAATGGACGTATCAACTCCCCCAAGCTTAGACCTCGCTTGTCTTCAAGCGAAAACCGAAATCAAAAAACATGTCCACATGCTTAGAGAGAGAGAGGTGTTGATAAAAACAAAATACGGACATAGAAGCATCATGTGAATTATTATAACAGCAACAAACTTAAGCATAATACTTTTATCCTAGAACTTTTATCATAGACTTCTCATGAATAAGTAACAGTTCATCACATTGTTGAAGTATAAAGCATAATTAAACTCTATTAGAAACCAACAAACTATGTTCTCAGTCAACTTTGCAACTACAATTCATCATCTTTTCAGGAAGGGTCACGTATCAGAGCCTTTAGGCAAGTCCACATACTGAACCATCATATAGTCTTCTATGATTGCTAACACTCATCGCGTACACATGAGCAAAACGTTTCAATCAGACACATAGAAAGATAGGGGCTTATAGTTTCGCCTCCCAATGTATTCACCTCAAGGGTGATGTCAACAATAATAACTCATGCTACCCATATTCAACTGGACATATGTGCCTAGATCTTTCCTCGCCACTTTACATAAAAATAATACATAAAAGTAAAAGATAGGCCCTTCGCAGAGGGAATCAGAGGTTGACATGCGCTTGTTTGTTTGTATGCTCAACCCCTTAGTGCAATAGAACGTCATGTTGTATTGCAACTTGTGATGGCAACCTTTATTATGCAGTATGTCACTTTTATTCTTCACCATCACATGTTCATACAACGCTTAATTTTCTCTTACACTAAATATTCTCACACTTTTAGAAGCAATTTTTATTGCCTTATTGCACCGATGACAACTTAATTGAGGGATCTTGCTCAATCCCTAGGTACGTATGGTGGACTCTTGAAAATAAGATTTGGGTTTAAGGGTCTTTGGATGCAGAAGTAGTAACTCTACTTAGTGCGGAAGTTTGGCTAGCAAAGATAGGGGGCAAGCACCACATGTTAAAGGATCTATGACAATATGACTTCTATGTCAATATGAACAAACATAAATCATTAAGTTGTTGATACGTCTCCAACGTATCTACTTTTCCAAACACTTTTGCCCTTGTTTTGGACTCCAACTTGCATGATTTGAATGAAACTAACCCGGACTGACGCTGTTTTCAGCAGAACTGCCATGATGTTGTTTTATGTGTAGAAAAGAAAAGTTCTCGGAATGTCCTGGAAATCCACGGAGGCACTTTTCAGATTTAATAAGAATTTTTGGCAAAAGAATTAGTGCCAGGGGGCCCACGGCCTGTCCACGAGACAGGGGGATGCCCCCCCCCCTAGGGCGCGGCCCCCTATCTCGTGGGCCCCCTGGACCTCCTCTGACCTCAACTCCAACTCCATATATTCCATCTTGGGGAGAAAAAAATCAAGGACAAAGTTTCATCGCGTCCTCACGATACGGAGCCGCCGCCAAGCCCTAATCTCTCTCAGGAGGGCTGATCTGGAGTCCGTTCGGGGCTCCGGAGAGGGGGATTCGTCGCCGTCGTCATCATCAACCATCCTCCATCACCAATTTCATGATGCTCACCGCCGTGCGTGAGTAATTCCATCATAGGCTTGCTGGACGGTGATGGGTTGGATGAGATTTACCATCTAATCAAGTTAGTTTTGTTAGGGTTTGATCCCTAGTATCCACTATGTTCTGAGATTGATGTTGCTATGACTTTGCTAGGCTTAATGCTTGTCACTAGGGCCCGAGTGCCATGATTTCATATCTGAACCTATTATGTTTTCATGAATATATGTGTGTTCTTGATCCCATCTTGCAAGTCTATAGTCACCTATTATGTGTTATGATCCGACAACCCCGAAGTGACAATAATCGGGATACTTCTCGGTGATGACCGTAGTTTGAGGAGTTCATGTATTCACTATGTGTTAATGCTTTGGTCTGGTTCTCTATTAAAAGGAGGCCTTAATATCCCTTAGTTTCCGCTAGGACCCTGCTTCAACGGGAGGGTAGGACAAAAGACGTCATACAAGTTCTTTTCCATAAGCACGTATGACTATTTACGGAATACATGCCTACATTACATTGATGAATTGGAGCTAGTTCTATATCACCCTATGTTATAACTATTGCATGAGGAATCGCATCCGGCATAATTATCCATCATTGATCCATTGCCTACGAGCTTTTCACATATTGTTCTTCGCTTATTTACTTTTCCGTTACTACTGTTACAACTACTACAAAAACCCAAAAACATTTATCTTTACTTTTGCTACTGTTACTATTATTATCATACCACTTTTGCTACTAAACACTTTGCTGCAGATACTAAGTTGTCCAGGTGTGGTTGAATTGACAACTCAACTGCTAATACTCAAGAATATTCTTTGGCTCCCCTTGTGTCGAATCAATAAATTTGGGTTGAATACTCCACCCTCGAAAGCTGTTGCGATCCCCTATACTTGTGGGTTATCAAGACTAATTTCTGGCGCCATTGCCGGGGAGCATAGCTCTATTCTCTGAGTCACATGGGATTTATATCTTTTGATCACTATGAAGAACTTGAAAGACGATCGAACTACTATTTTGCCCTCAATTACGAGGGGAGGTAAGGAACTGCCATCTAGCTCTGCACTAGATTCTCCTTCCGTTATTAGTAGGCTTGCGACACCTAAACCTGCTACTGCTATGAATTCTGATATGTCGCATGTTATTGATGATGCCACTTCTGCTATGCATGATGAAACTACTTATGTGCTTGATACTACTTTGCCATTAGGTGAATTTCTTGATGAACACCTTGCTAGAGTTAGGGGGAATGATATTACTGAAGATCCTATTACTGATGATAGTGATGATGAAGGTCCCCCCAATGATTATGTATTACCTGTTGTTCCTAAGGGTTATGTTATGAATGAAAAAGTTGCTATGGGAATTCTTGCTTGCAATGATAGAAATGATCTTAAGAAATTATTAGCTAAATGGAAGCTGCAGTCTCTTAATGCTAGAATGAAACCCGATCCTGCTTTTGCTACTTCACCTATCTGTGTTACTGATAAGGATTATGAATTCTCTGTTGATCTTGATATTATTACTTTGGTTGAATCTGATCATTTTTATGGCCTTGAATCTGAAACTGTTGTGGCACATCTTACCAAGTTGAATGATATAGCCACCCTATTTACTCATGATGAGAAGTCTCGCTATTTATATATCCTTAAGATATTTCCGTTCTCATTAAAGGGTGATGGTAAGACTTGGTATAATTCTCTTGCTCCTGGTTGTGTGCGTAGTCCCTAGGATATGATTTATTACTTCTCTGCTAAATATTTCCCAGCTCATAAGAAACAAGCTGCCTTGCGGGAAATATATAATTTTGTGCAAATCAAAGAAGAGAGTCTCCCACAAGCTTGGGGGAGCCTTCTCTGGTTACTTAATGCTTTGCCTGATCATCCTCTTAAGAAAAATGAAATACTTGATAACTTTTATAATGGACTAACCGATGCTTCCAAGGACCACTTGGATAGTTGTGCTGGTTGTGTTTTTAGGGAAAGAACAGTCGACGAAGCTGAAATACTATTGAATAATATGTTGACTAATGAAAATAATTGGACTCTTTCTGAGCCAGTTCCTGAAGTAATTCCTGAACCAATTGAGCCAACTCCTGAGCCTATTCCTAAAGCCACTCCGAAGAAGAGAGGTGTTTTATTTCTCAGTCCTGAAGATATGCAAGAGGCAAAGAAATCAATGAAAGAAAAAGGTATTAAAGCTGAAGATGTTAAGAATTTACCTCCTATTGAAGAAATACATGGTCTTAATATACCGCCTGAAGAACTACATTATCTTGATAACCCGACACAGGTAGTAAAGGTAAATTCTCTCTATAGATATGATAAAGTTGAAATACCCTCTACTAAATTTCATAGCCCATGCTTAGATGAATTTGATGACTTTATGGCTAGACAAGAAAGTTTTAATGCTTATGTTGGTAGAGAGTTAAAGAATAATGCTTTCGAGATAGGATGCGTAGGTGATATTCTGGCTAGAGTTAAAGATGAACTTCACCGTGTTAGCAAATATGCTTCTATGGTTGCTACTCAAGCTGAGCAAGTACTTAAAGCTCAAAATGATTTGCTTGATGAATTAAATAAAAAAATGACTTCGTTGTTAGAGTGGCTACTAGAACTGGTAGAATGACTCAGGAACCTTTGTATCCTGAAGGCCACCCTAAGAGAATCGAGCAAGATTCTCAGAGAAATAATTATAGGCACCTAGTTCTTCTAAAAAGAAGAAGAAGAAAAAGGATAGAACTTTGCATGCTTCTAGTGAACCTACTGTAGACACACCTGAGAATCCCAATGATATTTCTATCTCTGATGCTGAAACTCAATCAGGTGATGAACATGAACCTAGTGATAATGTTAATGATAATGTTCATGTTGATGCTCAACCTAGCAAAGACAATGATGTAGAAATTGAACCTGCTGTTGATCTTGATAACCCACAATCAAATAATCAACATTATGATAAGAAAGATTTTGTTGCTAGGAAGCACGGTAAAGAAAGAGAACCATGGGTTCAGAAACCCATGCCCTTTCCTCCTAAACCATCCAAGTCAAAGGATGATGAGGATTTTGAGCGCTTTGCTAAAATGATTAGACCTATTTTCTTACGTATGCACTTAACTGATATGCTTAAAGTAAATCCTTATGCTAAATATATGAAGGATATCATCACAAATAAAAGAAAGATACCGGAAGCTGAAATTTCCACCATGCTTGCTAATTACACTTTTAAGGGTGGAATACCAAAGAAACTTAGAGATCCGGGTGTACCAACTATACCATGCTGTATTAAAAGAAATTATGTTAGAACTGCTTTATGTGATCTTGGAGCCCGTGTTAGTGTTATGCCTCTCTCTTTATATCGTAAACTTGAATTGAATAAGTTGACACCTACTGAAATATCTTTGCAAATGGCTGATAAATCAACTGCTATACCTGTCGGTATTTGTGAGGATGTGCCTGTTGTGGTTGCAAATGTCACTATCTTAACGGACTTTGTTATTCTTGATATTCCCGAGGACGATAGTATGTCTATTATCCTTGGTAGACCTTTTCTTAATACTGCAGGGGCTGTTATTGATTGCAACAAAGGCAATGTCACTTTTCATGTTAATGGTAATGAGCATACGGTACACTTTCCAAGGAAACAATCTCAAGTTCATAGCATCAATTCTATTGATAAAGTTCCAACTATCATTTTTGGAGGTTTTGAATTTCCTCTCCCTACTGTCAAGAAAAAGTATGGTATTATTATTGTTGGGGATTTTCATGTCCCTGTTGAGGTAACTTAGTGTTATTTGAAATTTCTCCGGTTCCGTGTTATTCGGAATGAGCTTGTTAACAAGACTTGATCAACCTTGTTAGTGGATTCATTTTGATGATCACGAGATGGATGAAGCTAGAAGGCACAACCTTCTGTACCCTCTTTTTACTTTCTGTTATTTAGAATAAATAAAGCAAAAATAGTATTACATGTCTGTTTTCTGAATTATCCGTGCATTAAAAAATAGTCCGAAAATAAAAGTGTTCCAAATGCCCTGCAAATTTAGTATGATTTTTTCTGTAATATTTGAGGATTTTAGGCACTGAAAACACTGCAAGAGGGGCAAGCACCAGGCCATGAGAGAGGAGGGCGCCCCCCTGTAGGGCGCGCCCCTGTCTTGTGGGCCCCTGGTGGCTCCCCTCCACTTATGCCAGCACCCACACACTTCATCTTCTACCCAAAAAATCCCCATCCAGCTCAAGCCCGAGTTCTAGCTCGTTTTGTTGCGATTTTTGATCTCTTAGCTCAAAGCTCCATTCGCAAAACTGCTTTGGGAGATTGTTGCTTGGTATGTGACTCCTCCATTTGTCCAATTAGTTTTTGTTCTAGTGCTTTATTCATTGCAAATTTTTGCTGCATAGGTGACCATGTTCTTGACCTTGCATGTTAAATTTTTGAGGTCCCAAGCAATTCCAATGCATGATATAGGCCCTAGGCACTTGTAGGAGTAGTTGCTATCAATCTTGTTTAGTTTTATTCACTTTTATTTTGAAGTTACAAAAATTTCAGAAATTTTCTGAAAATGTTAAGGAGGTTCTTTAAAGGCTCTTCTAGCCAAAGCTCTAAGGAAAAACAAGACAAAGAGAAGGACAAACCCAAGTATAATCTTCCTCGCTTAGCGGAAGTACGGTCATATGAATGGTCGTGTGAGGATTTCTTGAAAGAAGCCGGAATTCATGAAGACTTTTATGCTTTAATCGGGACTGCAGGCCTCACTGGTTTCATGAACGACTGAATCGATCAGTATCTCTTACTTACCAATACTTTCGTGCAAAACTTTTATTATTATCCTAAGAAGTCACCGCCTGCAGTATCATTTCATTTATATGATGAATTTAAAGAAATGTCTTTACATCATTTTTGCGCGGTATGTAGGATACCTTATGAGGGAGAATTAGAGGAACCCCATCATGAAGATGTGGATGGCTTCGTTGAAACTATTGCTGTAGAAGAGCCAAAAAAGGGCTCTGAGGCAAAAGTCTCTAGCATACACTTTCCTGTTTTACGCTACTTTGCCATATTTGCTAGTAGATGCTTGATTGGTCGTGGGAATAGTGGAAATTTGAGCGTTCCAGATATTATTATTCTTCAACATGCTTTGCTGGGAGACAATACTTTTAGTATGGGTGCCATTGTTGCTAAACGGCTAGGCCTGAATCATACAAAAGGCCCCATATTTGGAGGTATCTATGCTGCACGTCTTGCTGAACATTTTCAGATACCCATTAGGCACCTTGAGGAGGAGGAGACAAAATTACCTCCTCACATTTTAGATTACAAGAGCATGGTAGCACACAAGTTTATTGTTGACAACGAAGAGAAGATGCTCCTGCATAGACTTAGATTCAATAAGAAACACTTTGAGTTCATTATTTTGCCTGCACCTCTGTTATTTGATTTGCTTGCAAAAAGTCGTCTTGTCACGCCGGAGGCCGTGAACAACCATCTAGCCCAAGCTTTTACTCCGGAACCTGAACCTGAGTCGGAGCCTGAATTGGACCCTTATCGTGCATCATCTGTCCAGTGGGATCCAAAAATGACCAGCCAGTGGTATCCTGATTACACCTCCCACTACATCGAGGAGAGTAGCGACGGTCCCTGGTATTAAACCAACTTAGGCCAAAAGCCTAAGCTTGGGGGAGTATGTATTTCTCACCGACTTTACATTCATGTTCACACACTAGTCGTCGGTGCTCATACTCTTTCATTGTATTATCCTTGTTAGTTTAAATTTATTTTTCTAGTATTCTTCTTGTGTGTTTGATAAACCTTAAGAAAAACCAAAAAAATTAGTTAGTTTAATTTCCATGCTTGTAGTAGAAATTAAAATGAAAACCCAAAAAGATTTCTCGTTCTTCTTTTACTTGTTGGGAGTTGTCCCGTGTAAATAGTTTTATTTTCTTTTCTTTCTTTTGGGGGTCGAGAAGACCATATTGAAAATGCTTAGTGGCTCTTATATGCATGATTGTTTATTTAATTTAGAGCACATATTACTTGTCTTCTCTCTTGACTTGAATGCTTGCAGATTCCAGCTTAGTCCAATGCATGTGCACTCTTATTATTATACACATCGTTCAGTCGTGCAAGTGAAAGGCAATAATGATGATATATGATGGACTTATTGGGATGAGAAAAGCTGGTATGAACTCGACCTCTTTTGTTCTTGTAAATATGATGAGTTCATCGTTCCTGAGTCAGCTATTATGAAGTAAACATATTTGCAATGACATTTAGAGATTATAGTTGCTTGTGTCATGCTTGATTAGCTATGAGTTATAATGGTTTACCTTGTGTGCCAACATGCTATTAGAATGATTATGATGTGGTATGATGGGATGGTATCCTCCTTTGAATGTATTAAGTGACTCGACTTGGCACATGTTCATGCATGTAGTTGAATTAAATCAACATAGCCTTCATGATATTTATGTTCATGGTAGATTATATCCTACTCATGCTTGTACTTGGTGTGAATTAATTTTAATGCGTGTTTACGACTGTTGTTGCTCTCTCGGTTGGTCGCTTCCCAGTCTTTTGCTAGCCTTCACTTGTATAAGAGGGAATACTGCTTGTGCATCCAAACTCCTTAAACCCCGAAGTTGTTCCATATGAGTCCACTATACCTTCCTATATGCGGTATTTACCTGCCGTTCCAAGTAAATTTGTATGTGCCAAACTCCAAACCTTCAAATGAAATTCTATTTTGTATGCTCGAGCAGCTCATGTTTCAACTAGGGCTGCCTATATCTTCCATGCTAGGTGGGTTATTCTCAAGAGGAGTGGACTCCGCTCCTCATTCACGAGAAAGGTTCGGTAACCGGGATGCCCAGTCCCATGATCCAAAAAGATCAAAGCAAATCAAAATAATTAAACAGAACTCCCCCAGGGCTGTTGTATGTTGGAGGCACTCGTTGTTTCGAGCAAGCCATGGATTGATGCTTGTTGGTGGTTGGGGGAGTATAAACCTTTACCATTATGTTTGGGAACTGCCTATAATGTATGTAGTATGGAAGATACAGCCATCTTATAGTTGTTGCGTTGACAGCAAAAGTATGCCGCTCAAAATGTTATTCAATCTCTATTTTAAAATCGAGCTCTGGCACCTCTACAAATCCCTGCTTCCCTCTGCGAAGGGCCTATCTATTTACTTTTATGTTGAGTCATCATCCCTTCTTATTAAAAAGCACCCACTAGAGAGCACATTGTCATTTGCATTCATTATTATTGGTTTATATTGGGTATGACTTGACTGGATCTCTTTTACCATGAATTACAATGTTTAGTCAGTCCTTGATCTTTAAAGGTGCTCTGCATTTATGTTTTGCGGTCTCAGAAAGGGCTAGAGAGATACCATTTTGTTATATCATGCTATGATTATTTTGGCTCGCTAGCTGATTATGCTATTGATATGAGTAATTGTCATCCGAGTTTTATTATTATGGCTCGCTAGCTGATTATGCTATTGATATGAGTAATTGTGAGACCTTTGTGTTATTGTTAGTATGGTTAGTTCATAATATTTGCTGAAACTTGAATGCTGGCTTTTCATGTTACAACAACAAGAGCAAACAGAGTTTGTAAAAGTTTTTCTTTATCACTTTCAGTTTATCAACTGAATTGCTTGAGGACAAGCAAAGGTTTAAGCTTGGGGGAATTGATACGTCTCCAACGTATCTACTTTTCCAAACACTTTTGCCCTTGTTTTGGACTCTAACTTGCATGATTTGAATGAAACTAACCCGGACTGACGTTGTTTTCAGCAGAACTGCCATGATGTTGTTTTATGTGTAGAAAAGAAAAGTTCTCGGAATGTCCTGGAAATCCACGGAGGCACTTTTCAGATTTAATAAGAATTTTTGGCGAAAGAATTAGTGCCAGGGGGCCCACGGCCTGTCCACGAGACAAGGGGGCGCGGCCCCCTATCTCGTGGGCCCCCTGGACCTCCTCCGACCTTAACTCCAACTCCATATATTCCGTCTCAGGGAGAAAAAAATCAAGGAGAAAGTTTCATCGCGTTTCACGACACGGAGCCGCCGCCAAGCCCTAATCTCTCTCGGGAGGGCTGATCTGGAGTCCGTTCGGGGCTCCGGAGAGGGGGATTCGTCGCCGTCGTCATCATCAACCATCCTCCATCACCAATTTCATGATGCTCACCGCCGTGCGTGAGTAATTCCATCGTTGGCTTGCTGGACGGTGATGGGTTGGATGAGATTTACCATGTAATCAAGTTAGTTTTGTTAGGGTTTGATCCCTAGTATCCACTATGTTCTGAGATTGATGTTGCTATGACTTTGCTATGCTTAATGCTTGTCACTAGGTCCGAGTGCCATGATTTTAGATCTGAACCTATTATGTTTTCATGAATATATGTGTGTACTTGATCCTATCTTGCAAGCCTATAGTCACCTATTATGTGTTATGATCCGACAACCCCGAAGTGACAATAATCGGGATACTTCTCGGTGATGACCGTAGTTTGAGGAGTTCATGTATTCACTATGTGTTAATGCTTTGGTCCGGTTCTCTATTAAAAGGAGGCCTTAATATCCCTTAGTTTCCGCTAGGACCCCGCTTCAAC
Source organism: Triticum aestivum (assembly GCF_018294505.1). Lineage (NCBI taxonomy): Eukaryota > Viridiplantae > Streptophyta > Magnoliopsida > Poales > Poaceae > Triticum > Triticum aestivum. Next base: position 349,056,413 of record NC_057807.1, on the reverse strand, counting down.
GAGAGGGTAGGACAAAAGACGTCATACAAGTTCTTTTCCATAAGCAAGTATGACTATTTACGGAATACATGCCTACATTACATTGATGAATTGGAGCTAGTTCTATATCACCCTATGTTATAACTATTGCATGAGGAATCGCATCCGGCATAATTATCCATCACTGATCCATTGCCTACGAGCTTTTCACATATTGTTCTTCGCTTATTTACTTTTCCGTTGCTACTGTTACAACTACTACAAAAACCCAAAAACATTTATCTTTACTTTTGCTACCGTTACTATTATTATCATACCACTTTTGCTAGTAAACACTTTGCTGCAGATACTAAGTTGTCCAGGTGTGGTTGAATTGACAACTCAACTTCTAATACTCAAGAATATTCTTTGGCTCCCCTTGTGTCGAATCAATAAATTTGGGTTGAATACTCTACCCTTGAAAGCTGTTGCGATCCCCTATACTTGTGGGTTATCAGTTGTCTTCCTTGTCCAACGTCAACAATTTTGGCATATAATATTTTGATGGGGGCTCACAATCACAAAAGATTTCTAGGGTAGTGTATTTATGTGTGAATCTTCTCTTCCCTTATTAATTCTTTCATGAGTTGCATCATCGACTATTGTTATGTTTGACAATCTCTAATAAAATTTTCTACTTATACTTTTCCCTATGTGGAGTCATCACCTACCATAAGATTAGCATATGATCTTCTTGATTTATTTTCCTTCCTTTTATTTATTTCCTTTCTTTTTATTGCAACAAGAAAGTAAAGAAAGCAAGAACTCAAACTAAACTTTATATATCTCGCACACGATTACAAGGGTAGATCACTAAGCAAACTCTTGAAAAGAAAGGATCGAACTAAACTTTTATTCATCTAAAGCAAAAGATCGAACTAAAATAAGTAAAGGAAAAGGATAGTGGGGATGATACGATACCTGTGCACCTCCCCCAAGCTTGGCGGAAGCCAAGGGGAGTGCCCTTACCCGATACTCAGTTTTCTTTTGGTGATGAAGAAGATGGTGGTGGTGATGAAGAAGCGATCTTGTCCTCGTGTTTCCATTGCAGAGGTCCACAATCATAAGAGGAGGAGTGAGTTTCATGGGTCCTGCAACCGGCAGCCAAACTCATACCTTTAAACCTTGCCTCATATTCAAAGACTTGATTTTGGAGATCGTAGATCTGGCTTTGCAGGAAGTTGATTTGCTCGTTGAGGGTGAAGACGATGTCTTTCATGGACTTGCCATCCACCTTGAGATCACGGGAAAGGTTCGTGATCATGAGGTGATTGGCATTGAGTCCACGCTCAACCATCCCCTTGCACCTCCTGCTCCATAGCCTTGAGCTTGGCATCCATGGTTCCCGTCCCCTTAGGACCTGGCACATCGCGGAGGTGAAGCACCCCCTCATGCATCTGGATGACCTGAGGGTGGTGCACCACCTCCCACAAATATGGGTTGATGACGTTCCTGAAGAACTTGTCCTTTGAGGAGCTTGAAGCGGCCATGGTAGATGGGATCTGACAGAAAACAACAAGGAAAAGAAACAGAAGATTTCTCCGTGATACGGTGGTCAACAGGTTCGGGGGTTATATAAAGATTTTTTGTATCTTGGAAAACAAACAAGAGGAAGAAAAACGGAGTCCGGAAGGTACACCAGGTGGGCACAACCCACCTGGGCGCGCCTGGCAAGCCAGGCGCGCCCTGGTGTCTTGTGCCCACCAGGGTATGCTTCTTGGAAGTTTGTTGTTTTCCTAATTTTCTAAATATTCCAAAACTGACAGAAATAGCCAGGCGCGCCCAGGTGGGTTGTGCCCACCAGGGTACGCTTCTTGGAAGTTTGTTGTTTTCCTAATTTTCTAAATATTCCAAAACTGACAGAAATATTTTTGCAGATTTTTTGAAGTCCGTTTACTTACGTATCACGTACTTCCTTATTTTCACAATTCTGGAGTGTTCCGGAAGGACTCTTTTATGTGTTCTTCCGGTGTCATAGTTTGGATAATATTACTTTCAACATTAATGGGCGGGTACCTGAGATATAATGTTTTAACCATTGCCCATTAACAACCTTCGGGTTAGTACCTTCAGCACTATTTATTTCGATAGCTCCACACCGATAAACCTCCACGATAACATAGGGTCCTTCCCATTTGGAGAGGAGTTTTCCTGCAAAGAACCTGAAACGAGAGTTGTACAAAAGAACATATTCTCCAACTTTAAACTCACGCTTTTGGATTCTTTTATCATGCCATCTTTTAACCTTTTCTTTAAACAACTTGGCATTTTCATAAGCTTGGGTTCTCCATTCATCTAAAGAGCTAATATCAAATAACCTCTTTTCACCGGCAAGTTTGAAGTCATAGTTGAGTTCTTTGATTGCCCAGTATGCTTAATGTTCTAATTCAAGAGGCAAATGACAAGCTTTTCCATAAACCATTTTATAAGGAGACATACCCATAGGATTTTTATATGTTGTTCTATAAGCCCAAAGTGCATCATCTAATTTCTTAGACCAATTCTTCTGGGACCTATTGACACTCTTTTGCAAAATTAATTTTATTTCCCTATTGCCAAGTTCAACTTGACCACTAGACTGAGGATGATACGTGATGCAATTCTATGGTTAACATCATACTTGGAAAGCATTTTACGGAAAGCACCATGAATAAAGTGTGAACCACCATCAGTCATTAAATATATAGGGACTCCAAACCTTGGGAAAATAACTTCCTTAAGCATTTTAATAGAGGTTTTGTGATCAGCACTACTAGTTGGAATAGCTTCTACCCACTTAGTAACATAATCAACACTAACCAAAATATGTGTATACCCATTAAAGGAAGGAAAAGGTCCCATGTAATCAAATCCCCAAACATCAAATGGTTCAACAACAAGTGAATAATTCATAGGCATTTCTTGACGCTTACCGATATTACCTATCCTCTAACATTCATCACAAGATAAGATGAACTTACGAGCATCCTTGAAAAGAGTAGGCCAATAAAACCCAGACTGCAATACCTTGTGATCAGTTCTATCTCCAGCATGATGCCCTCCATATGCTTCGGAGTGACATTTCCATAGGATTTGTCCCTGTTCATGCTCAGATACACAACGTCTAATAATACCATCTACTCCTTTATAAAGATGTGGGTCATCCTAAAAGTAATGTATTAAATCATAGAAGAATTCTTTCTTTTGTTGGTAAGTAAAACTAGGTGGTAAATATTTAGCAACAATGTATTTAGCATAGTCATCATACCAAGGAGTGTTATTAGAAACATTTATTGCAGCTAACTACTCATCCAAAAAACTATCATCAATAGGTAGTGGGTCATCAAGCACATTTTCAAGCCTAGACAAGTTATCAGCTACGGGGTTCTCTGCTCCTTTTCTATCAGTGATATGTAAATCAAATTCTTGTAGGAAGAGAACCCATCGAATAAGTGTAGGTTTAGCATCTTTCTTTTCCATAAGATATTTTATAGCAGCATGATTGGTGTGAACGATAACTTTAGAGTCAACAGTGTAAGATCTAAATTTATCACAAGCAAACTTCACTGCTAGGAATTCTTTTTCAGTAGTAGCATAATTCTTTTGAGCACTGTCTAGAGTTTTACTAGCATAATGAATGACATTCAGTTTCTTATCAACTCTTTGTCCTAGAACAGCACCAACAGTATAATCACTAGCATCACACATAATTTCAAAAGGCAAGTTCCAATCAACTGGTTGAACAATAGGTGCAGAAATTAAGGCTTTCTTTAGTGTTTCAAAGGCTTCCAAACAATCATCATCAAAAAAAAGGAACATCCTTTTGCAAAAGATTTGTAAGAATCCTAGTAAAGAAAAGTCCTTGATAAATCTCCTATAGAAACCAGCATGTCCTAGGAAACTACGAATACCTTTGATGTCTTTAGGATATGGCATTTTCTCAATTGCATCAACCTTAGCTTTGTCCACTTCAATACCTCTTTCAGAAATTTTATGGCCCAAAACAATACCTTCATTAACCATAAAGTGGCACTTCTCCCAATTCAAGACAAGATTTGTTTGCTCACATCTCTACAAAACTTGATCAATATTGCTTAAACAATCATCAAAGGACTTCCCATAAACAGAGAAGTCATCCATGAAAACTTCAACAATCTTTTCACAAAAATTAGAGAATATAGTAGTCATACATCTTTGAAAGGTAGCAGGTGCATTGCATAAACCAAAAGGCATATGTCTATAAGCATAAGTTCCAAAGGGACAAGTGAAAGTTGTCTTTTCTTGATCAGGTTGAGAAACAGGTATTTGTGAAAAATGAGAGTATCCATCAAGAAAGTAAAAGTGTGTGTGCTTAGATAATCTTTCTAACATTTGATCAATAAAAGGCAGAGGGTAATGATCTTTTCTAGTTGCTTTATTTAGTTTTCTAAAATCAATTACCATTCTATAGCCTGTAACAATTCTTTGTGGAATAAGTTCATTCTTATCATTAGGAACAATAGTCATACCTCCTTTCTTAGGGACACAATGAACTGGACTTACCCATCTACTATCAGCTATAGGATAGATTATACCTGTTTCCAGAAGCTTTAATATCTCCGTTCTTACTAGTTCTTTTATCTTTGGATTTAACTGACGTTGGTGATCAACAACGGGTTTAGCATCAGGTTCCATATTTATCTTGTGCTGACATAGAGTGGGACTAATGCCCTTCAAATCATCAAGAGTATATCCAATAGCAGCTCGGTGCTTCCTTAGAACTTTCAATAGTATTTCTTCTTCATGTTCTGAAAGGTTAGCACTAATAATAACAGGATATATCTTCTTTTCATCAAGATAAGCATATTTCAAAGTGTCTGGCAATTGTTTTAATTCAAATACAGGATCACCTTTAGGTGGAGGAGGACCTCCTACAGTTTCAATAGGCAAATTGTGTTTAAGAAGAGGACGTTGTTCAAAGAAAATGTCATCTATTTCATTTATTTCATGCATATGTAAATCATTTTCATGGTCTAGAAAATATTGTTCTAGTGGATTAGTAGGAGGCACAGCAATAGAAGCAGGACCAATTATTTCATCCTTACTAGACAATTCTTTTTCATGAAGCTTTCTACTAAACTTGGAAAATTAAACTCGTGAGACTCATCACCAGAACTGACATCGATAGTTTGTTTCTTACAATCTATTCTAGTATTAACGGTGTTCAAGAAAGGTCTACCAAAAATAATGGGACAAAAGTCATCTTGTGGGGAACCAAGAACAAGAAAATCAGTAGGGTATTTTATTTTCCTGCACAAGACTTCAACATCTGAAAACCAGTAGACTATTAAGAGCGGGATGAGCGGATGGGGCCGCATGGCAGCATGGCAGGGGGGAGCCGCGGCAAGGAGGAGGATTGCAACCAATGGTGACAACGATCTATGTTTCCGAAACATTCAGTAGCGAGCATCAAACAACTAACAATATGAAAAACTAGCATTGCTAACCTGAACTAACAATATGAAACAACTAGCATTGCAAATCTGAAACAACAACATTCGGGGATGGGAGAGCTCAAGATTTGAAGTAGCTCATGTAGGGGCGGCTTTTGCAGTGGGTAGCTCCTCCACCACCCTGCGGGCCACATCCGTCGACGACTCTGTTGCTGCTGCTGCCCCCTACGACGCCGCCATCCGGCCCCATTTGCTCATCCAGCTCTTTCCCCTCGTCACTGATGCATCCGAGCCTGCCTTCTTGTAACGCCCGGATAATTAGGCTACAGTAAAACTCTTCTAATGATGCCATGTCATCAGTGTTACTGTTGCTAACCAAGTGGTAGTTCAAAATCATTGCTAATTCAAAATATGAATTAGTGACAAACACCCTAAGTTTTCAAAAGTCAAAGCGAAAATGTTCGGGGTTTGCCAAATATTGCACTGGTAATTATGGCGAAGCAAACACCATTTTATAAAATGCCTAAATGCCCTAAAACTAAATAAAATAGAAAGGGAAAATAAATAAAAGAAAGAAATTACAAAAAAAAACAAAAAAAGGGGGGAAGCCCCCTGGACCAGGCAGCCCAACCCACCCGCACGGCCACCACCCAACCCCCCTGGCCCGCAGCCAGCCTGGCCGGCCCAGCCGGCCCAGCTCCCGCACCGCGTCCCCTTCCCCTGTTCCC
>NC_057807.1:349040085-349049770 GCF_018294505.1 Triticum aestivum | reverse complement strand
CTCTAGATCCACCGCACCTCGCCCCCTCGTTCCCCACGGCAACCGAGCGCCACCATGGCCTCGCCGCCGTAGTACTCGCGGCCACCGCGACCTCCACGCCCTTCCAACGCGTCCGCACGCTCCGCCTCCCTCGACTACGCCTCCACGTCAAGACACAGGACGCCGAGCACCATCGAACGCTGCCCCAACCTCGTCTTCTTCCTCGGATCCCCGACGCATCTCCGACGAGCGCTGTCAACTCTCCGGCTACTAAACTCCCAAGGGCCATCTTGCGTGCCGCACGGTGAGCTTCTCCTCCCCCTGCTGCTCTTCGTTGGCCCCCTAGCGCTCTGTAGCCAGCCGCCGCCATTGCCGAGGCTCTGGTCACCACGGCGTACCTCGCCGCCGTCGTCACGCACGCCCGAACTCGCCGTTGCACTCCTGGGGTTCCTAGGAGCCCAACGCGCCCGCGCAATAGCCTTCCCGTGCCTACTAGCGCGTTTCTCGTCGGGGACCCGACTGCGCCGCCGCCTGCGCGCGTCGCCGGCGCCCTTCGCCGAGCCCTTTGTGCTCTGCGTGTCGCGCAGGTCCACCCTAGCCTTCCCATTCGCCCCGAAGCGCGCTGTGTCGCCATCTTCATTTCACACCCGAACCACCTCGCCGCCGACGAGCTCGTGGCGCTCGACTCCGGCCACCACCGCCTCTACAACCACCCCCACTCACTCCGCTGTCGTCTTGTCGTTCGAATGCGACCGGTCCCGCTCGATTTGGTGCCCTATGGGCGAAACCCGCCACTCTCCCGAGCCGCACCGCCGCGGAAACGGACTCGCCGGCGTCTAAACGCCGGCCGGCTGATGTGGCATGCGTGGGGTCCACCCCCTGGGTCACTACCTGTGGCCCTGGGGGCCCCAACTGGCCAAGTTGACCGGGTCAACTACGCTGATGTGGCAGCTTCTGCCATTGACATGCGGGCCCGCGTGAGTTAAAACATTTTGTAAATAGATAAAATGCTAATTATTTCATTAATTAATTTAATTAACTAAACAGTCACTGACTACTGGGTCCCACCCACTAATTAACCCAATTATTAGTCTAAAACCCCCTTGTTATTACCCTGTCAATGACATGTGGGTCCCACTGGACCCACCTGTCTGGTTTGACTGGTCAACCGACCAGTTGACCTGCTGACATCACTCTGATGTCATGCCTACGTCATCACACACTGTTTTGGATAATGTTGATTTAAATTAATTAAATAAGTTCCAGAAAATGATTAAATCTTTAGAAAATCATATCTTTTAATCCGTAACTCGGATGAAAATACTTTCTACATGAAAGTTGCTCAGAAAAATCCGACGAATCCGGATACGCAGTCCGTTCGTCCGCCACACGCCCCTAACCTACCAAACTCGCAACTTTCCCCCTCCGGCTCCTCTGTCCAAAAACGCGAAACACCGGGAATACTTTCCCGGATGTTTCCCCCCCTTCATCGGTATCACCTACTACCGCGATTGGGCACACCTAGCATCGTTACTTGTCATGTCATGCATCGATATGCATTTGTTTGCATTGTATTCATTGTTTCTCCCCCCTCTTCTCTCCGGTAGACCACGAGACCGACGCTGCTGCTGCCCAGTTCGACTACGGAGTTGACGACCCCTCCTTCTTGCCAGAGCAACCAGGCAAGGCCCCCCCCTTGATCACCAGATATCGCCTACTCTTCTCTATACTGCTTGCATTAGAGTAGTGTAGCATGTTACTGCTTTCCGTTAATCCTATTCTGATGCATAGCCTGACATTGTTGCTACATCTGTTGATACCTTACCTGCAATCCTAAATACTTAGTATAGGATGCTAGTTTATCATTATTGGCCCTACATTCTTGTCGGTCTGCCTTGCTATACTATTGGGCCGTGATCACTCGGGAGGTGATCACGGGTATATACTATAAATACATACATACTATACAGATGGTGACTAAAGTCGGGTCAGCTCGAAGAGTACCCGCGCGTGATTCACGGATTGGGGGCTGATAGGACCTTTGTCCCGATGGCCCTTTGTGTGGATCTTTGTGGCGGAGCGACAGGGCAGGTTGAGACCGCCTAGGAGAGAGGTGGGCCTGGCCCTGTTCGGCGTTCGCGGATATTTAACACGCTTAACGAGATCTTGGTATTTGATCTGAGTTGGCAACGAGCCTATACGCACTAACCATCTACGTGGGAGTAGTTATGGGTATCCCGACGTCGTGGTATCAGCCGAAGCACTTCAGACGTCAGCGACGGAGCGGCGCGCGTCGGATTGGACTGGAATGCCTGCTAGGCTAGGTCTGCTTCCGGCCGCCCTCGCAACGTGCAGGTGTGCTATGGGCGATGGGCCCAGACCCCTGTGCGCTTAGGTTTAGACCGGCGTGCTGGCCTCTCTGTTTTGCCTAGGTGGGGCTGCAACGTGTTGATCTTCCGAGGCCGGGCATGACCCGGGAAAGTGTGTCCGGCCAAATAGGATCAAGCGTGTTGGGTAAGTTGGTGCACCCCTGCAGGGAAGTTAATCTATTCGAATAGCCGTGATCTTCGGTAACAGGACGACTTGGAGTTGTACCTTGACCTTATGACAACTAGAACCGGATACTTAATAAAACACACCCTTCCAAGTGCCAGATACAACCCGGTGATCACTTTCTCATAGGGCGACGAGGAGAGGATTGCCGGGTAGGATTATGCTATGCGATGCTACTTGGAGATGCTACTTGGAGGACTTCAATCTACTCTCTTCTACATGCTGCAAGACGGAGGCTGCCAGAAGCGTAGTCTTCGATAGGACTAGCTATCCCCTCTTATTCTGGCATTCTGTAGTTCAGTCCACTGATATGGCCTCCTTACACATATACCCATGCATATGTAGTGTAGTTCCTTGCTTGCGAGTACTTTGGATGAGTACTCACGGTTGCTTTCTCCCCCCCTTTTTTTCCCCTTTCCTTTCTTTCTGGTTGTCGCAACCAGATGCTGGAGTCCAGGAGCCAGACGCCACCGTCGACGACGACCCCTACTACACCGGAGGTGCCTACTACTACGTGCAGCCCGCTGATGACGGCCAGGAGTAGTTAGGAGGATCCCAGGCAGGAGGCATGCGCCTCTTTCGATCTGTATCCCAGTTTATGCTAGCCTTCTTAAGGCAAACTTGTTTAACTTATGTCTGTACTCAGATATTGTTGCTTCCGCTGACTCGTCTATGATCGAGCACTTGTATTCGAGCCCTCGAGGCCCCTGGCTTGTATTATGATGCTTGTATGACTTATTTTATTTGTAGAGTTGTGTTGTGATATCTTCCCGTGATTACCTGATCTTGATCGTACACATTTGCGTGCATGATTAGTGTACGATTGAATCGGGGGCCGACTGCCTGTAGGAATCCCCCCTTCCACACTCCTTGGCTGAAGTCGAGTCTAGTCACTACAAAACTTTTACTAACATGGCTGTGAGCCTTACGGGCCCACGTCGCCATTGGGTGGTACTAGGATCTTTTACTCCTCGACCTTTACTCTGGGACTCTGAATTCTTTTCTACTCGGGTTAAACGAATTTACTAACTATCACTAGGATCCCGTGACCCCATTCACCCCAAAGTTGGATAAAGCCATAGTATTCTTTGGAATAGTATTTTGGACGATTTCCACACTGTCATTGACTCCCTTGAAACATCTTTGTTTTCAGATGGAACCCACGAGGCAGGTCGTCCGCCACACGACGGCCATTGGTGCCTCGGGATCACCTGCCGTGCTAGCTGAGATGATGACCTATTTGGGTTATCCCTGGCACCCTGAGTACACCGTCTTTGAGGAGTACCACTACTTTAACCAGGAGCAGTACCGAGCCATCGTCCACCTCTACTCTCGGGAGTATGACTCCACTACTGTGCTACACACCGCACATGGTGTTGGGGTGACTATCGATATGGCAGTCCACGATGCTGCTCATGCTGCTCTAACACGTCTTCGTGGAGAGTATCAGGCATTGGACACTTCCCCTTTCAGGCACATTCCTATCGCATCTGACGTTGGTGCGGAGGGATACTACACTGCCGCCTACTCCACCGTCACCCGAGAGCCCTTCCACCATCAGCGCCTGGTTTTGCATGCTGATGGGCTGGACCGAGCTAACAGAGCTCTTCGCCACGAGTTGTACACCACTCGTCAGCACCTTTACAGGGCTCTGACGCTGTTGCACCCCTTTGTCCGGTCTGGACAGCTGTCGCGTTCTGCGATCTACCCAGCCAGGACCGTGATGCCCCACGGTGTCGGATGGCCAGAGGTGGGAGGCTACTCTCCCGCACTTGGTCCTCTTCTGCCACCTGAGCGTCGGGTTCTACACCAGAGTATCCGCGGCCCCCAAGCCACTGACATGGAGGACTATTCGTTGCCTCACTACCAGCTGTCAGGTTACAGCTACCTTCACAGTACCTCCTGGGACTGATGTAGTCTTGCTCATTAGTATTAGATGCATTCGCGAGCCTGCGTGCCGCCTATAATGACTTAGTCTATGTACTGAACTCTGTGTACTGAGCTCTATGTCCGACCCCTTTTGTAAGTTATGCCGACTATCTATGTGGTATCTGTCGTGCTCCTTTCATTATGCATGTTTCATCATGAATGACTCTTGTCTATGCAGATTTCTCAATACTGAACTACCCCTGTTATATATTAACAGTATGGTTAGACCAGCTGGTCGTGGTCGTGGTGGCAACTTCCCACCACCGCCTGAGTACATGGCTGGTATGATCCAACAGCTTGAGATGAATCGCCAGTTCATGGAGAACATGATGGCTCAGTTTCCTCGCCCCAATATGAACCAGCAGCCAAACACAACCACTCTGCAGGATTTCATACGCCTCAACCCAAGTGTGTACCGCAGCTCAACCCAGCTGCTGGATGCTGATGACTGGCTCCGTGACATCACCTATGAGATGGAGTCTGCTGATGTAGCCCCTGCCAGCTATGTCACTTTTGCTTCCTTCTTTCTAAAGGGACCCGCAGCGCAATGGTGGGACAGCCACAGGCGTACTCTGCCAGTTGGGACAATCATCACCTGGCCAGACTTTCAGGCTGCCTTCCGTGCCCGCTTCATTCCTCAGGGAATCATGGACAGGAAGAAGCGTGAGTTCCGCAACCTCACACAGGGCAACAAAACTGTGGAAGCTTATCAGTGGGAGTTTCTGGACTTATCCTGCTATGCTGAAGAAGACATTGCAACTGATGCTCGCAGACAGGAGAAGTTCCGTGAAGGCCTTCAAGCTGACATCAAGCTCGCACTTCTAGTGCATGACTTTGCCGATTTCGCCACCTTGGTGAACAAGGCCATCAATGTCGAGACTGGTCTGCAGGAACACCAGAGCTCTCAAAGGCGCAACTGTGACACGGGCTCATCTTCGGGCCCGCCCTCGCAGAAGCGTAAGATATGGATCCCGAACAGCATGTACCGTCCAAATGCACCTGCCCCAAGGCAGTCTTATGCTGCACCTCATCTGCCGGCTGCTCCAACTAGGCAGCCAAGGCTTCCAGCTCCACCACCCCGAGCTCTTGCTCCCACTCCCAATAATGGTCTGTGCTTCAGGTGTGGTCAGCCAGGACACCGTGCTCAGGAATGCAACCAGAACCAGAATCAACTGGCCCTTCCAGCAGCTGGTCATGGTAACAACCAGCCCCGCAACAACAATGCCAAGTCTTATGGCCGTGTTCATGCCAACCACGTTGATCTGAACGAAGCTCAAGACCAGCCTGCTACTGTGATGGGTACACTCCTCGTAAATTCAGTACCAGCATCTGTTTTATTTGATACAGGAGCATCGCATTCATTCATGTCAGAAGATTTTGCATTCATGCATGGCATTAAAAGTGAAGACATGAACGCTTCTCTATTAGTGCACACACCTGCGGGCCAATGTCGAACCTCCATGATTTGCAACGACGTCCCTGTAGAAATCGAAGGACTGGAATTCCTTGCATCTCCCATCGTACTGAAGTCCTGTAGCATTGATCTCATTCTGGGAATGAATTGGTTAAAAGCGCATACTGCTTCTATCGTTTGCGCCACCAAGACCGTCCATCTGCTACACCCTTCTGATGAAATAATAAGCTACAATGCCCATCTGGTTAAGAATGCTGAGGTAAGGCTCTATGCATTGAATGCATTGAACGCCGCACCACTCGAGGGCATTGAAAACATTCCCGTCGTGCGTGACTTCCTCGACGTCTTTCCAGAAGAACTCCTAGGGATTCCCCCTGCTAGAGCTGTCGAATTCGTCATCGACTTGAAACCAGGCACCACTCCTATAGCCAAGCGACCCTACAAGATGCCGCCGCATGAACTCCTTGAGCTTAAGGAGGAAATCGATAAATCTCTTTGAAGTGGTTTCATTCGCCCAAGTTGCTCTCCTTGGGGAGCACCTTCTCTCTTTGTCAAGACGAAAGATGGGACAAACCGATTGGTCCAAGACTACCGTCCTATAAATCAAGCTACCATTCAGAATAAGTATCCTCTTCCTCGGATCAATGATCTGTATGATCAACTGGCTGGTTCATCAGTATTCTCTAAACTCGACTTGAGGTTGGGTTACCACCAGATCCGTGTTCGTCAGGAGGATATCCCCAAGACCGCCTTTGTGACTCGTTATGGTTCATACGAGTACACCGTCATGTCTTTCGGCTTAACCAATGCTCCAGCCACCTTCTCTCGCCTGATGAACTATATATTCATGGATTACCTCGACAAGTTTGTCGTGGTTTATCTGGATGATATCCTGATATTTTCCAAGAATGAAGAAGAACATGCTGAACATCTTCGTCTTGTGCTGGAAAAGCTACGAGAGCATCAGCTATATGCCAAGTTCTCCAAGTGTGAATTCTGGCTTCCCGAAGTAACCTATCTCGGGCATGTCATCTCTAAGGATGGTATTGCCGTCAACCCTGAACGAGTTCAGGCTATTCTCGATTGGACTCCTCCGAAGAATGTCAAGCAAGTCAGAAGTTTTCTCGATCTCGCCAGGTATTGCCGTCGATTCGTCGAGAACTTCTCCAAGATTGCTAGGCCTCTGACTAACCTGTTGCATAAGGGCGTCAAGTTCCAATGGACAGATAAATGTCAGGAAAGTTTCCAGGCACTCAAAGACAAGTTGACTTCTGCCCCAGTACTAGCTCCTCCTGATACTAAGAAGGACTTCATCATTTACTACGACGCTTCCCGTCAAGGATTAGGCTGTGTCCTAATGCAAGAGCGCAAAGTGGTTGCTTATGCCTCTTAGCAATTGCGCCCTCACGAAGAGAACTACCCAGTTCATGACCTCGAACTTGCTGCTGTCATTCATGCGCTAAAACAGTGGCGACATTACCTACTCGGTAATTGTTGCGAGATCTTCACTGGCCACCAAAGTCTGAAGTATCTGTTTACTCAACCAGACCTGAACCTCCGTCAGCAGAGATGGATGGAGACTGTTGCAGACTTTGATTTGGGTATTTCCTATACCCCAGGCAAGGCTAATGTAATGGCTGATGCTTTAAGCCGCAAGTCTTACTGCAACCACCTCCAGATTCACAAAGTCCAGCCCTCACTTGTTGAAGAATTCAGAAAGCTGAACCTCCATATTGTTCCTCCGGGTGCACTCGCTCCCCCTCCTGAGGAGTCTCGCAAGATGAATCTCCGTGTTGTTTCCAAGGGTTCCCTCTATACCCTGGCTGTCGAACCCGATCTCGTGAGCTCCATCAAGACATTACAGGGATATGACTCTGAAGTCCACAAGATTAAGCGCGACCTCAAAGAAGGAAAGCCATCATTCTTCACTATTGCTGATGATGGCGCCTTGTACTTCAAAGGCCGCCTAGTGGTGTCGTGTAAGAAGGAAAACCTGAATATGACTCAGGAGGTTATGAAAGAAGCTCATGATACGCCTCTATGTATCCATCCTGGTAGTACAAAGATGTACCAAGACATCCGCCAGAGATTCTGGTGGTCTAACATGAAGCAAGACATTGCTCGTTATGTTGCTGAATGTGACGTTTGCCGTCGTATCAAAGCAGAACATCAAAGGCCTGCTGGAACTCTGCAACCTATATCTATTCCTGAATGGAAATGGGACCATGTCGAGATGGACTTCGTTACTGGATTTCCCAAATCGCAAAAGGGTAATGATGCTATTCTTGTCGTCATTGACCGACTTTCTAAGGTTGCACATTTTCTGGCGGTCAAAGAAACGATCACTGCTAGCCAGCTTGCAACTCTCTACATGACCAGAATTGTCTCGCTTCACGGTATTCCATTGGTAATCAGTTCAGATCGTGGCAGCTTATTCACTTCAAGATTCTGGGCAAGTTTCCAAGAAGCTATGGGCACTCATCTGTCTTTCAGCACTGCTTTTCATCCTCAGTCACAAGGGCAAGTTGAACGTGTCAACCAAGTTCTCGAAGACATCCTTCGGGCTTGTGTTATTTCCTTCGGCAAGAAATGGGAGGAATCTCTACCATATGCTGAGTTCTCCTATAATAATAGCTATCAAGCTAGTCTAAAGATGGCCCCCTTCGAAGTGTTATATGGACGAAAGTGCCGAACCCCTCTGAACTGGTCAGAAACTGGGGAACGTCCACTCTTTGGTCCGGATATTATCCAACATGCAGAAGAGCAAGTCCGTATTATTCGCGAGAATCTCAAGACTGCTCAGTCACGCCAAAAGAGTAATTATGACCGTCATCATAAAGACATGGTCTATAAACCTGGCGAAAAGGCCTATCTTCGAGTTACACCAATGAAGGGTGCTCACCGCTTCGGGATCAAGGGCAAGCTAGCTCCTCGCTATATTGGCCCATTCACTATTCTCGAGAGGCGTGGAAAAATGGCATATCAACTGGAGCTTCCGCCGAACCTTTCTCAGGTTCACGATGTGTTCCATGTATCACAGCTCCGCCGTTGCTTCAAGGACCCGATCCGAGGAGTGGATCATGAAGTGCTCGAATTGCAACAGGATCTCTCCTATAAACAGCATCCGGTCCGCATTCTCGACCAAGCTGAACGCCGCACACGCCAGAAGGCGATCAAGTTCCTCAAAGTCCAGTGGTCGCACCATCTGAAGATGAAGCCACTTGGGAACGTGAGGATCGCCTGCGTGATGAATACCCCGCACTGTTTCCTTCTACCTCCTAAATCTCGGGACGAGATTCCTTGCAGTGGAGGAGATTTGTAATGCCCGGATAATTAGGCTACAGTAAAACTCTTCTAATGATGCCATGTCATCAGTGTTACTATTGCTAACCAAGTGGTAGTTCAAAATCATTGCTAATTCAAAATATGAATTAGTGACAAACACCCTAAGTTTTCAAAAGTCAAAGCGAAAATGTTCGGGGTTTGCCAAATATTGCACAGGTAATTATGGTGAAGCAAACACCATTTTATAAAATGCCTAAATGCCCTAAAACTAAATAAAAAAGAAAGGGAAAATAAATAAAAGAAAGAAATTACAAAAAAACAAAAAAAGGGGGGAAGCCCCCTGGACCAGGCAGGCCAACCCACCCGCACGGCCACCGCCCAACCCCCCTGGCCCGCAGCCAGCCTGGCCGGCCCAGCCGGCCCAGCTCCCGCACCGTGTCCCCTTCCCCTGTTCCCCCGACCCGGGTCGGAACAGGGCGCGTCCCAACCGAACCCCCCTCGCCGGCGACGAGACGAGGGGATAAG
>NC_057807.1:349037965-349039644 GCF_018294505.1 Triticum aestivum | reverse complement strand
CTCGTTCCCCACGGCAACCGAGCGCCACCATGGCCTCGCCGCCATAGTACTCGCGGCCACCGTGACCTCCACGCCCTTCCAACGCGTCCGCACGCTCCGCCTCCCTTGACTACGCCTCCACGTCAAGACGCAGGACGCCGAGCACCATCGAACGCTGCCCCAACCTCGTCTTCTTCCTCGGATCCCCGACGCATCTCCGACGAGCGCCGTCAACTCTCCGGCTACTAAACTCCCAAGGGCCATCTTGTGTGCCGCACGGTGAGCTTCTCCTCCCCCTGCTGCTCTTCGTTGGCCCCCTAGCGCTCTGTAGCCAGCCGCCGCCATTGCCAAGGCTCTGGTCGCCACGGCGTACCTCGCCGCCGTCGTCACGCACGCCCGAACTCGCCGTTGCACTCCTGGGGTTCCTAGGAGCCCAACGCGCCCGCGCAATAGCCTTCCCGTGCCTACTAGCGCGTTTCTCATCGGGGACCCGACTGCGCCGCCGCCTGCGCGCGTCGCCGGCGCCCTTCCGGTGACCAAATGGTCACGGGGCCGAGCCCTTTGTGCTTTGCGAGTCGCGCAGGTCCACCCTAGCCTTCCCATTCGCCCCGAAGCACGCTGTGTCGCCATCTTCATTTCACGCCCGAACCACCTCGCCGCCGATGAGCTCGTGGCGCTCGACTCCGGCCACCACCGCCTCTACAACCACCCCCACTCACTCCGCCGTCGTCTTGCCGTTCGAATGCGACCGGTCCCGCTCGATTTGGTGCCCTATGGGCGAAACCCGCCACTCTCCCGAGCCGCGCCGCCGCGGAAACGGACTCGCCGGCGTCTAAACGCCGGCCAGCTGATGTGGCATGCGTGGGGTCCACCCCCTGGGTCACTGCCTGTGGGCCTGGGGGCCCCAACTGGCCAAGTTGACCGGGTCAACTACGCTGATGTGGCAGCTTCTGCCACTGACATGCGGGCCCGCGTGAGTTAAAACATTTTGTAAATAGATAAAATGCTAATTATTTCATTAATTAATTTAATTAACTAAACAGTCACTGACTACAGGGTCCCACCCACTAATTAACCCAATTATTAGTCTAAAACCCCCTTGTTATTACCCTGTCAATGACATGTGGGTCCCACTAGACCCACCTGTCTGGTTTGACTGGTCAACCGACCAGTTGACCTGCTGACATCACTCTGATGTCATGCCTACGTCATCACACACTGCTTTGGGTAATGTTGATTTAAATTAATTAAATAAGTTCCAGAAAATGATTAAAACTTTAGAAAATCATATCTTTTAATCCGTAACTCGGATGAAAATACTTTCTACATGAAAGTTGCTCAGAAAAATCCGACGAATCCGGATACGCAGTCCGTTCGTCCGCCACACACCCCTAACCTACCGAACTCGCAACTTTCCCCCTCCGGCTCCTCTGTCCAAAAACGCGAAACACCGGGAATACTTTCCCGGATGTTTCCCCCCCTTCGTCGGTATCACCTACTACCACGATTGGGCACACCTAGCATCGTTACTTGTCATGTCATGCATCGATATGCATTTGTTTGCATTGTATTCATTGTTTCTCCCCCCTCTTCTCTCCGGTAGACCACGAGACCGACGTTGCTGCTGCCCAGTTCGACTACGGAGTTGACGACCCCTCCTTCTTGCCAGAGCAACCAGGCAAGCCCCCCCCCCCCCTTGA
>NC_057807.1:349015222-349037471 GCF_018294505.1 Triticum aestivum | reverse complement strand
TGTTACTGCTTTCCGTTAATCCTATTCTGATGCATAGCCTGACATTGTTGCTACATCTGTTGATACCTTACCTGCAATCCTAAATACTTAGTATAGGATGCTAGTTTATCATTATTGGCCCTACATTCTTGTCGGTCTGCCTTGCTATACTATTGGGCCGTGATCACTCGGGAGGTGATCACGGGTATATACTATACATACATACATACTATACAGATGGTGACTAAAGTCGGGTCAGCTCGAAGAGTACCCGCGAGTGATTCACGGATTGGGGGCTGAAAGGACCTTTGTCCCGACGGCCCTCTGTGTGGATCTTTGTGGCGGAGCGACAGGGCAGGTTGAGACCGCCTAGGAGAGAGGTGGGCCTGGCCCTGTTCGGTGTTCGCGGATATTTAACACGCTTAACGAGATCTTGGTATTTGATCTGAGTTGGCTACGAGCCTATACGCACTAACCATCTACGTGGGAGTAGTTATGGGTATCCCGACGTCGTGGTATCAGCCGAAGCACTTCAGACGTCAGCAACGGAGCGGGCGCGCCGGATTGGACTGGAACGCCTGCTAGGCTAGGTCTGCTTCCGGCCGCCCTCGCAACGTGCAGGTGTGCTATGAGCGATGGGCCCAGACCCCTGTGCGCTTAGGTTTAGACCGGCGTGCTGGCCTCTCTGTTTTGCCTAGGTGGGGCTGCGACGTGTTGATCTTCCGAGGCCGGGCATGACCCGGGAAAGTGTGTCCGGCCAAATAGGATCAAGCGTGTTGGGTAAGTTGGTGCACCCATGCAGGGAAGTTAATCTATTCGAATAGCCGTGATCTTCGGTAACAGGACGACTTGGAGTTGTACCTTGACCTTATGACAACTAGAACCGGATACTTAATAAAACACACCCTTCCAAGTGCCAGATACAACCCGGTGATCACTTTCTCACAAGGCGACGAGGAGAGGATTGCCGGGTAGGATTATGCTATGCGATGCTACTTGGAGATGCTACTTGGAGGACTTCAATCTACTCTCTTCTACATGCTGCAAGACGGAGGCTGCCAGAAGCGTAGTCTTTGATAGGACTAGCTATCCCCCTCTTATTCTGGCATTCTGCAGTTCAGTCCACCGATATGGCCTCCTTACACATATACCCATGCATATGTAGTGTAGTTCCTTGCTTGCGAGTACTTTGGATGAGTACTCACGGTTGCTTTCTCCCCCTTTTTTTCCCCCTTTCCTTTCTTTCTGGTTGTCGCAACCAGATGCTGGAGTCCAGGAGCCAGACGCCACCGTCGACGACGACCCCTACTACACCGGAGGTGCCTACTACTACGTACATCCCGCTGACGATGGCCAGAAGTAGTTAGGAGGATCCCAGGCAGGAGGCCTGCGCCTCTTTCGATCTGTATCCCAGTTTGTGCTAGCCTTCTTAAGGAAAACTTGTTTAACTTATGTCTGTACTCAGATATTGTTGCTTCCGCTGACTCGTCTATGATCGAGCACTTGTATTCGAGCCCTCGAGGCCCCTGGCTTGTATTATGATGCTTGTATGACTTATTTTATTTGTAGAGTTGTGTTGTGATATCTTCCCGTGATTCCCTGATCTTGATCGTACACATTTGCGTGCATGATTAGTGTACGATTGAATCGGGGGCGTCACACTTCTGGAGATCGAGTCGCCGCCATACCAAGGTGGGAAGGGAAAGAGGGGAGAGAGGGGGGAGGGAAAGCGAGAGAGAGAGAGAGAGAGAGAGAGAGCGCTTTGGACCGAGTCGCTCAACGCCCATTAGCGGCGCGCTGTCCACCGCTGTCGGCCAGAACACGATCTTCCATGTCAAAACGGTCTCAGAAATCGATTTAGTGTTTTTTGCCACTGTCAATTCTTCGCTGCGATGCAAAGTGTCACATTTTGTAAAGTGGTGGTTTTCCGAGAGCTATGACACTATGTGGTGGTTATGTGCATTTTACTCTAATTTGGTTAATTAGTTGGACAATGCTAACTCCTAGTGCGGGAAAACCAATCCTACCTAAATTTGAATACAACACTATGAATGCATACATGTGAAGAAGTTCATAAAATACAAGGTTGCTTAGCATACAGCACATCTAATACTCTTACCGATGAAACTATCAAATCTACATAGATATGCTTCTTAATTGGCTGAGTATGTGATGACCCACAAGTATAGGGGATCTATCGTAGTCCTTTCGATAAGTAAGAGTGTCGAACCCAACGAGGAGCAGAAAGAAATGATAAGCAGTTTTCAGCAAGGTATTCTCTGCAAGTACTGAAATAAGTGGTAACAGATAGTTTTGTGATAAGATGAATTGTAACGAGCAACAAGTAACAAAAGTAAATAAAGTGCAGCAAGGTGACCCAATCCTTTTTGTAGCAAAGGACAAGCCTGGACAAACTCTTATAATAGGAAAAGCGCTCCAGAGGACACATGGGAATATCGTCAAGCTAGTTTTCATCACGCTCATATGATTCGCGTTCGGTACTTTGATAATTTGATATGTGGGTGGACCGGTGCTTGGGTACTGCCCTTACTTGGACAAGCATCCCACATATGATTAACCTCTATTGCAAGCATCCGCAACTACAACAAAAGTATTAAGGTAAACCTAACCATAGCATGAAACATATGGATCCAAATCAGCCCCTTACGAAGCAACGCATAAACTAGGGTTTAAGCTTCCGTCACTCTAGCAACCCATCACCTACTTATTACTTCCCAATGCCTTCCTCTAGGCCCAAATAATGGTGAAGTGTTATGTAGTCGACGTTCACATAACACCACTAGAGGTTAGACAACATACGTCTTATCAAAATATCGAACGAATACCAAATTCACATGACTACTAATAGCAAGACTTCTCCCTTGTCCTCAGGAACAAACGTAACTACTCACAAAGCATATTCATGTTCATAATCAGAGGGGTAATAATGTGCATAAAGGATCTGAACATATGATCTTCCACCAAATAAACCAACTAGCATCAACTACAAGGAGTAATCAACACTACTGGCAACCTACTAGCACCAATCCCGGACTTGGAGACAAGAATTGGATACAAGAGATGAACTAGCGTTTGGAGATGAGATGGTGCTAGTGAAGATGTTGATGGAGATTGCCCTCTCCCGATGAGAGGAGCGTTGGTGATGACGATGGTGATGATTTCCCCCTCCCGGAGGGAAGTGTCCCCGGCAGAACAGCTCTGCCGGAGCCCTAGATTGGTTCCGCCAAGGTTCCGCCTCGTGGCGGCGGAGTCTCATCCCGAAAGGTTGCCTTCTATTTTTTTCTCATCGAAAGACTTCATATAGGAGAAGATGGACGTTGGAGAGCCACCAGGGGGCCCACGAGGTAGGGGGCGCGCCCAGGGGGGGCGCGCCCCCCACCCTCGTGAGCAGGGTGTGGGCCCCCTGGCCTTCATCTTTGGCGACGATTTTTCTTTATTTATTTTAACGTATTCCGTGGAGTTTCAGGACTTTTGGAGTTGCGCAGAATAGGCCTTCAATATTTGCTCCTTTTCCAGCCCAGAATTCCAGCTGCTGGCATTCTCCCTCTTCATGTAAACCTTGTAAAATAAGAGAGAATAGCCATAAGTATTGTAACATAACGTGAAATAACAGCCATAATGCAATAAATATTGATATAAAAGCATGATGCAAAATGGACGTATCAACTCCCCCAAGCTTAGACCTTGCTTGTCCTCAAGCGAAAAGCCGATAACAATAAATATGTCCTCATGTTTAGAGTAGAGGCGTCGATAAAAATAAAATACGAACATGAAGGCATCATGATTATTTCATAACAGCAACATATATAGATTTTGTCATATGATTACTCATGTTCAAGTGATGATCTTTTCACAAAGCCAAAGTATGAATCAGAAACCTTATTGAGCACCAACAATTATACCCTCAGTCATTGAAGCAATTGCAATTTATCATAACATCGGAAAGAGTCTATGTCAGATCTTAAAAGCAAGTCCACATACTCAACTATCACTTAGTCCTTCATAATTGCTAACACTCACGCAATACTTGTGGTTACGGAGTTTTAATCGGACACAGAGAAAGATAGGGGCTTATAGTTTTGCCCCACAACTTTTTACCTCAAGGGTAATGTCAACAATAATAATTCATGCTCCCCCACATCCAATTAGATATATATATATATATATATATCATGTTCTTTCCAACATGTTGAGCTTGCCAAAGGATAAAAATAAAAGGGGAAAGGTGAAGATCACCGTGACTCTTGCATAAGGTAGAGGATAATAATAAAAGATAGGCCCTTCGCAGAGGGAAGCAGAGGTTGTCATGCGCGTTTAGGGTTGATGCACAAAATCTTAATGCAAAAGAACGTCACTTTATATTGCCCCTTGTATGTGAACCTTTATTATACAGTCCGTCGCTTTTATTGCGTCCACAACAAGTTCGTACAAAGTTTATTTTCTCCGCACTAATAAGTCATGCATATTTAGAGAGCAATTTTTATTGCTTGCACCGATGACAACTTACTTGAAGGATCTTACTCAATCCATAGGTAGATATGGTGGACTCTCATGGCAAAACTGGTTTAAGGGTATTTGGAAGCACAAGTAGTATTTCTACTTGGTGCTAAGAATTTGGCTAGCATGAGGGGGAAAGGCAAGCTCAACACGGTAGAGGATCCATGACAACATACTTTATCTCAGATATAAGAAAGCATAACTCATTATGTTGTCTTCCTTGTCCAACCTCAACTCTTTAGCATGTCATATTTTAGTGAGTGCTCCCAATCATAAAAGATGTCAATGATAATATATCTATATGTGAAACCTCTCTTTCCTTATTACTTCCTATTAATTGCAACGATGACCAAAGCTATAATTATCAACTCCCAACAACTTTAAATCATCATACTCTTTCTATGTGAAGTCATTACTTTTAATAAGATTAATATGAACGCGTTGATTCTTTTTATTCCTTTTCTTCTAATCACCCAAGATCATGGCAAAATACTCAAGCCCTTGACTCAACACTAATCTTTATTATATAGCTCACGGACTCGATTACAAAGAAGGATCATAAAGCAAAACTCAAAAATAGATCATGCCATGACTTTATTCTACTAAATCAAGATACTACTAATAGGATCGAACTAAGAAAAACGGTAAAGATAGGAGTTGTGATGGTGATACGATACCAGGGCACCTCCCCCAAGCTTGGTAGTTGCCAAGGGGAGTGCCCATACCCAAGTGATTATGTCTCCTTTTTTGTTGATGGTGGTGGAGGTGTTGTTGATGATGGAGCCGTTGCATTTTTCTTCTCTAGCTTGCGTCTAAGGCTAAATTTTTCCTCCCTCGGATCCTCATTCTCGAGCTCAAGTTTCATTATCTTTTTGCGTAGTGCTGCCTTGCTGTCCGGCAGGAAACGAGGTGGGATAGATTGGACCTTATGGAGGCTTGACTTCTTGAACTCCACATGCATATCACCAGGTTGAGGTAGGGGATAATCCTCTTCGTCGGAACTCGTTTCCTCCCTCCTCTTTGGATCATAGTCTTCTACTTCCTCTCTGGTTCAGCCATAATGCTCCACATCCCCATATACTTTTGGATTTGAAATATAATCAGCCATGTAGCTCTCTCCCTCCGAGTCTTGGGAAGACATCTTGCTCTAATCTGCAGCAGCAATAGCTCGAAACAAAAACATAGGAGATTTGCGTGATACGGGAGTCAAAACCTTCGGGAGTATGTATAATGAATTTTTACCGACCAAAATACGTATCGTGCAAGTAAACGGAGTCCGGAGGGCACACGAGGTGCTCACAAGGTAGGGGGGCGCGCCCAAGGGGGTAGGGCGCACCCTCCACCCTCGTGGAGGCCTCGTGTCCTCCCCGGACTGCTACTTATTTTTCTAGTTTTCTAAATATTCCAAAACAGAGAAATATTGCCTTAAAAATTGTTTTGGAGTCGGTTTACTTACCGTACCACATACCTATTCCTTTTCGGAGCCTGGAACGTTCTGGAAAGTGTCCTTTATGTGTTCGTCCGGGGTTACGGTTTCAATAATATTAGTTTCAACATTTATAGGATTACCTGAGATATAGTGTTTGATCCTTTGACCGTTTACCACCTTCGGATTTGTGCCTGCGAAGTTGTTAATTTTTATGGCACCGGAACGATAGACCTCCTCGATAACATAAGGACCTTCCCATTTGGAGAGAAGTTTTCCTGCAAAAAATCTTAAACGAGAGTTGTATAGAAATACATAATCACCTACGTTAAACTCACGTTTTTGTATCCTTTTGTCATGCCATCTTTTAACCTTTTCTTTAAATAACTTGGCATTTTCATAAGCTTGGGTTCTCCATTCATCAAGTGAGCTAATATCAAATAACCTCTTCTCACCGGCAAGTTTGAAATCATAGTTGAGCTCTTTAATAGCCCAGTATGCCTTATGTTCTAGTTCGAGAGGTAAGTGACATGCTTTTCCATAAACCATTTTATACGGAGACATACCCATAGGATTTTTGTATGCAGTTCTATAGGCCCATAATGCGTCATTCAATTTCTTGGACCAATTCTTCCTAGACCTATTAACAGTCTTTTGCAAAATTAATTTGAGCTCTCTATTGCTCAATTCTACCTGACCACTAGACTGCGGGTGATATGGAGATGCAATTCTATGATTAACGTCGTATTTAGCAAGCATCTTACGGAAAGCACCATGAATAAAGTGTGAACCACCATCAATCATTAAATATCTAGGGACTCCAAACCTCGGAAAAATAACTTCCTTAAGCATTTTAATAGAAGTGTTATGATCAACACTACTAGTTGGAATAGCTTCTACCCACTTAGTAACGTAATCAATAGCAACTAAAATATGAGTATATCCATTAGAGGCAGGAAAAGGTCCCATATAATCAAAGCCCCAAACATCAAATGGTTCAATAACAAGTGAATAATTCATAGGCATTTCTTGATGTCTACTAATATTACCAATTATTTGACATTCGTCGCAAGACAAAACAAACTTACGGGCATCCTTGAAGAGAGTAGGCCAATAAAAACCGGATTGCAATACCTTATGTGCAGTTCTATCTCTAGCGTGGTGTCCTCCATAAGCCTCGGAGTGACACTTGCGTAGGATATGTTCCTGTTCATGCGCAGGTACACAACGTCTAATAACACCATCTACTCCTTCCTTATAAAGATGTCGGTCATCCCAAAAGTAATGTCGCAAGTCATAGAAAAACTTTTTTTGTTGGTATGTGAAGCTAGGCGGTATAAATTTAGCAACAATATCATTAGCATAATCAGCATACCATGGAGTGCTACGAGAAGTACTTATGACATTTAATTGTTCATCAGGAAAGCTATCATTAATAGGTAGTGGGTCATCAAGAACATTATATAACCTAGATAAATTGTCTGCAACGGGGTTCTCAGCTCCTTTTCTATCAACAATATGTAAATCAAATTCTTGCAGAAGGAGAACCCATCTAATAAGTCTAGGTTTTGCGTCTTTATTTTCCATAAGATATTTAATAGCAGCATGATCTATGTGAATAGTTACTTTAGAATCAACAATATAGGGTCTAAATTTATCACAAGCAAATACAACTGCTAAAAGTTCCTTTTCGGTAGTAGCATAATTTATTTGAGCATTGTCTAGAGTCTTACTAGCATAATGGATAACATTCAATTTCTTATCAACTCTTTGCCCTAGAACAGCACCTACAGCATAATCACTAGCATCACACATAATTTCAAAAGGTAAATTCCAATCAGGTGGCTGAACAACAGGTGCAGAGACTAATGCTTTCTTAAGTATTTCAAATGCTTCTACACAATCATCATCAAAGACAAATGGTACATCTTTTTGTAATAAATTAGTCAGAGGCCGAGAGATTTTTGAGAAGTCCTTAATGAACCTCCTATAAAATCCGGCGTGACCAAGGAAACTTCTTATACCTTTGATGTCCTTGGGACATGGCATCTTTTCAATAGCATCAACCTTGGCTTTATCAACTTCAATACCTCTTTCAGAAACTTTGTACCCCAAGACAATACCTTCATTCACCATAAAGTGGCACTTTTCCCAATTCAAGACAAGATTAGTTTCTTCGCATCTCTGCAAAACTCGAGCAAGATTGCTCAAGCAATCATCAAAAGAGGAACCATAGACGGAAAAGTCATCCATGAAAACCTCACAAATTTTCTCACAGAAGTCAGAGAATATAGCCATCATGCATCTTTGAAAGGTAGCAGGTACACTACATAAACCGAAAGGCATACGTCTATAATCAAAAGTACCAAAAGGGCATGTAAAAGTAGTCTTTGATTGATCTTTAGCCGACACAGGTATTTGAGAAAAACCGGAATAACCATCTAGAAAGCAATATTGTGTATGTTTGCATAATCTTTCTAGCATTTGATCAATAAAAGGTAAGGGGTAATGATCTTTCTTGGTAGCCTTATTTAATTTGCGGAAATCAATTACCATCCTATAACCTGTGATAATTCTTTGCGGAATCAATTCATCTTTATCATTAGGGACAACAGTAATACCTCCCTTTTTAGGGACACAATGGACAGGACTTACCCACTGACTATCAGCAACGGGATAAATTATACCTGCCTCCAGAAGCTTGAGTATTTCTTTTCTTACCACTTCTTTCATTTTAGGATTCAAACGTCGTTGAGGATCACAAACTGGTTTGGCATCAGCTTCCAAATTTATTTTATGTTGACATAGAGTGGGACTGATGCCCTTAAGATCATCCAGAGTATATCCAATAGCGGCACGGTGCTTCTTTAGAGTTTTCAATAATATTTCTTCTTCATGCTCTGAAAGGTTAGCGCTAATAATGACAGGATATATTTTCTTTTCAGCAAGATAAGCATATTTAAGATTATCAGGCAACGGTTTAAGCTCAAACACGGGATCACCCTTGGGTGGAGGAGGATCCCCTAGGATTTCAACAGGCAAATTGTGTTGCAGAATAGGTTCCTGTTTAAAGAATACTTCATCTATTTCCCTTCTTTCATTCATGAACATATCATTTTCATGGTCTAGCAAATAGTGTTCTAAAGGATCACTAGGAGGTATGGCAATAGAAGAAAGACCAATAATTTCATCCTTACTAGGCAACTCTTCCTCACGATGTTGTTTACTAAATTTAGAGAAATTAAACTCATGAACCATATCATCCAAGCCAATAGTAACAACATCCTTTTCGCAATCTATCTTAGCATTAACAGTATTCAAGAAGGGTATACCAAATATAATAGGACAAAAGCTATCTTGTGGAGAACCAAGAACAAGAAAATCAGCGGGGTATTTAGTTTTCCCACACAAGACTTCAACATCTCTAACAATTCCTATTGGAGATATAGTATCTCTATTGGCAAGTTTAATTGTAACATCAATTTCCTCTAACTCAGCAGGCGCAATCTCATGCATAATTTCTTTGTATAAGTCAATGGGTATAACACTAGCACTAGCACCCATATCACATAAGCCATGATAACAATGATCTCCTATTTTAACAAAAATAACAGGCATGCCTACCACAGGTCTATGTTTATCTCTATCACAAGGTTTAGCAATTCTAGCAGCTTCACCAGAGAATTGGATAACATGCCCATCAATATTATCAGACAAGAGATCTTTAACAATAGCAATATTGGGTTCTACTTTGAATTGCTCAGGAGGTGTATAAGTTCTAGTATTGCTTTTACGAACAACAGTTGAAGCTTTAGCATGATCCTTCATTCTAACAGGGAAAGGTGGTTTCTCAACATAAGAAGTGGGAACAATGGGATCATTGTAAGTGACAGTCTTTTCTTCAACTTTAATAGGTGCAGCTACTTTTACTTCTATGTGAGGATGATATTTAAACCACTTCTCCTTGGAGAGATCAACATAAGTAGCAAAAGATTCACAGAAAGAAGCTACTATCTCAGAGTCAAGTCCATATTTAGTGCTAAACTTACGGAAAATATCGGTATCCATAAAAGATTTAACACAATCAAACTTAGGTGTCATACCTGACTCCTTACCTTCGTCGAGGTCCCAATCTTCACGTTTAATTCTATCCAATAAATTCCATCTAAATTCAATAGGCTTCATCATAAAAGAGCCAGCACAAGAGGTATCGAGCATGGTGCGATTGTTATCAGAAAGCCGAGCATAAAAACTTTGCATAATCACTCCTTTTGCGAGCTCATGATTGGGGCATGAATATAACATTGATTTAAGCCTCCCCCAAGCTTGAGTGATGCTTTCTCCTTCGCGAGGCCAAAAATTATATATATAATTGCGATCACGATGAACAAGATGCATAGGGTAATACTTTTAATGAAATTCCAGCTTCAATCTTTTATAGTTCCATGATCTCGTATCATCACATAGCCTATACCATGTCAATGCGTCTCCCTCCAAAGATAAAGGGAAAGCCTTCCTCTTAACAACATCATCGAGTATACCTGCAAGCTTAAATAATCCACAAATATCATCCACATAGCGTAGATGCTCGTCAGGATGCTTTGTTCCATCTCCTGCAAAAGTGTTAGCTAGCAGTTTTTCCATCATACCTGAAGGAATCTGAAAAGGAGTTTCATTTTCAGTAGGTTCAGTAGGTTCAGTAGGTTGAGGAGCAACTCTTGGCTTAACTGAACGGGGTGAAGATACTCCGAACAAGCCCCTCAGACAATTACTTTCCATAGTAACAAGTGACAGAAAATTTCAGCACACTAAATAAATTTTTCCTTACCAAATTCCACCTACCAAAGGCACTTCACTCCCCGGCAACGGCGCCAGAAAAGAGTCTTGATGACCCACAAGTATAGGGGGTCTATCGTAGTCCTTTCGATAAGTAAGAGTGTCGAACCCAATGAGGAGCAGAAGGAAATGATAATCGGTTTTCAGCAAGGTATTCTCTGCAAGTACTGAAATAAATGGTAACAGATAGTTTTGTGATAAGATGAATTGTAATGAGCAACAAGTAACAAAAGTAAATAAAGTGCAGCAAGGTGGCCCAATCCTTTTTGTAGCAAAGGACAAGCCCGGACAAACTCTTATAATAGGAAAAGCGCTCCCGAGGACACATGGGAATATTGTCAAGCTAGTTTTCATCACGCTCATATGATTCGCGTTCGGTACTTTGATAATTTGATATGTGGGTGGACCGGTGCTTGGGTACTGCCCTTACTTGGACAAGCATCCCACTTATGATTAACCTCTATTGCAAGCATCTGCAACTACAACAAAAGTATTAAGGTAAACCTAACCATAGCATGAAACATATGGATCCAAATCAGCCCCTTACGAAGCAACGCATAAACTAGGATTTAAGCTTCTGTCACTCTAGCAACCCATCATCTACTTATTACTTCCCAATGCCTTCCTCTAGGCCCAAATAATGGTGAAGTGTTATCTAGTCGACGTTCACATAACACCACTAGAGGTTAGACAACATACATCTTATCAAAATATCGAACGAATACCAAATTCACATGACTACTAATAGCAAGACTTCTCCCTTGTCCTCGAGAACAAACGTAACTACTCACAAAGCATATTCATGTTCATAATCAGAGGGGTAATAATGTGCATAAAGGATCTGAACATATGATCTCCACCAAATAAACCAACTAGCATCAACTACAAGGAGTAATCAACACTACTAGCAACCTACTAGCACCAATCCCGGACTTGGAGACAAGAATTGGATACAAGAGATGAACTAGGGTTTGGAGATGAGATGGTGTTGGTGAAGATGTTGATGGAGATTGCCCTCTCCCGATGAGAGGAGCGTTGGTGATGACGATGGTGATGATTTCCCCCTCCTGGAGGGAAGTGTCCCCGACAGAATAGCTCTACCGGAGCCCTAGATTGGTTCCGCCAAGGTTCCGCCTCGTGGCGGCGGAGTCTCGTCCCGAAAGGTTGCCTTCTATTTTTTTCTCATCGAAAGACTTCATATAGGAGAAGATGGACGTTGGAGAGCCACCAGGGGGCCCACGAGGTAGGGGGGCGCGCCCCCCACCCTCGTGAGCAGGGTGTGGGCCCCCTGGCCTTCATATTTGGCGACGATTTTTCTTTATTTATTTTAAGGTATTCCGTGGCGTTTTAGGACTTTTGGAGTTGCGCAGAATAGGCCTTCAATATTTGCTCCTTTTCCAGCCCAGAATTCCAACTGCCGGCATTCTCCCTTTTCATGTAAACCTTGTAAAATAAGAGAGAATAGCCATAAATATTGTAACATAACGTGAAATAACAGCCATAATGCGATATAAAAGCATGATGCAAAATGGACGTATTAGTATGCAGGAAATGAAAGTTCCCCTTTTCTCTTAATAAATTTCAAGCGATAAAATAGTGCTTGCATTTTTTATTAAAGCGAAAGCCTGCTCGCATTTTACTTATCTGGTGGCAGAGTTGCATCAATGCCGTGGAGAGGCTATTGTTGGTACTACCGAGTTATTTGACCGTGTTATCAATGCCCAATTTGCTGAAACGATGGCGTTGTTGAGAGGGTTCAACATGACCTCTAGTGTTGGGTATTCCAAGGTGATTGTGGACTCTGACTGCTTAGAATTGATTGAAGCATGTACTGGTAAGAGTGAGATTTTGGGCCCTAACACAGCCATCTTGGCTGATTGTTTTCACATAGTCGTTGGATTTCATCATTTGAGTTCAAGCATTGACCGTTGTCTAAGGGAATCAAATGGTTGGCACATTACCTGGCTAGGTTTTCTTATGATGCTAAACGTAGCGATGGCTGGTTAGATGATCCTCTACATTTCTTATAGGAAGTAGGCAGGAAATGCAACCGCCTCCACCTACGAGAAAAAAGGGCGTTAGGATTTCCTCATAAGGCTCCGCCGCCACCAGTTTCCCTCGCCTATGAATTCCTTCTAGTCCCGGTGAGGTGGGCGAAATCCGGTCTAGGTTTGTTTTGTGTAGTCTCTGGTTGCCCTAGATTTTGCTAGGGGTTAAGTCTAGGTGTCTGGCTGACGGTGGTGATGCAATGGCACTATCAACAACAAGGGATAAGACCTCGTCTTATCCTCGATCCGACAATGTTGTTTGGTGTCGGCTGAGAGCGTGCGGAGCTTCAATGAAGGCCGGGCATGAAGGAAGGAGATGATGTCATGGTATGTTCTTTTCTTCTTTGGTTGCTTCTCCCTCTGATGAAGCTCAACCAGATGGGGCTCCCATCAGAGAACTTGTGAGGCTTGTGCCTTCATCCCCTGTCTGACCAGAGTTGGGATTATCTTTTGGACCTCCTTGATCCGAGCTTCTTCGGGGCGGCGTTCTATCAAGATCATGATTGTAGGTGTCTTTTGTTCTACATCAACGACTTCGTTGCCGCAGCTTTTTCAAGCTCCTTTGTTTCAATAAGGTTGCTCCGGCAAGACGCGACAACAGCTATTGCTCACGGCGCGTGGTCGACTGATGCAGAAGGAAGACGGTGCTGAGTAGGCAGGAAATGAAAGGGCATCTTTTCTTTTCTGGAAAAATATAACTTTTTTTCTTTTTGAGAAAGAACGCAACTTTTTCTTCAAGCAATGGAAAATCCAAAATCGCCCGCCAAAAACGGCATGTGCGCGTTTAAAGCATCATCGATACGGACGGGGGACACCCTTGGCGAAACAGACGGGTTGCAAAAGAAAGAAATCAAAAAAAAGAAAGAAATCAACTCAGAACTGCCGCTTTTCCGATCACGCCACGAAACGGAGCCTAACCTTTACAACACCTTGATCCGAACCATGACACGTACGTCCTCTTCCCACCAACCGAGTCGGGCTTGATCCGTGTGGCCGGTGCACGCATATATACGCGCGCGCGCCCCCTCCCCTCGTGGCACACCCAGCGAGAAAAACCAACCATCGTCTTTGGAAGCCCCGCGCACGCACAGCACTAGCGAACGAACTCGAGGGATCGTCGCGATGACGGGGGAGGAGCAGACGGTGCTGGTGCGGTGCGCGGACCTCGCCAAGTTCGCGGTGCCGGCGTCGGTGGCGCAGCGGGCGGGGAGCGTCGCGGCGGCGCTGGAGGCGGGGCAGAGCGTGGTGGAGCTGCCGCGGGGGGTCTCCGGCAAGGGCCTCGCCACGGCGGTCGCCTACTACCAGGCCCGGGCCGAGGCGGAGGAGCGCGGCGCGGACGGTGGCGAGTTCGACGGCGAGTTCGTCCGCGGGCTGACGCACGACGCCGCCATCGACCTCATCTACGCCGCGCACCACCTCGGCGACGAGGCGCTCTTCAACCTCTTTGCAGGCTACAGGGCTAATTAGTTCATTATAAGTAGTTGGTTCTATAAGAGGCGCAGTGAAGCTTTTTACTTGATTAATTTGTGTGTTGATCGAGTGAAATTTTCCTTTTTTTTCTCCTTGTATCGACGATGCTATCTTATGATAATTATTATAACTAGTACAAATGCCCGTGCGTTGCAACGGGCGGAAAAAAAATCAAAAAACCTGTTATGTGTGCCATTACATGACATTTCATATATGTAGTTCCGATTTACATAGATAATAAGATGACACTATTATCGCTTTTTGAAGCATCAAGTGTGGACGTGAAAAAGCCACCTTAATGTCTTTCATCCGATGAAAGAGTAGTGGTGCGTGAAATAGTCTGTCAATCGGTTTTATTTTTTGCTTTTCAAAAAGACAAATACTAATTTGATTTTTGAAAAATTGAACAATTTATAATTTTTTATTTTTTATTAGAACTAAAACATGTTTAAAAGGCAAACATTTTTAACACATGATTTTTTAAAATATTATTAATATTTGTTAATTTTGTGAACAATTTTAAATGTTTTGAAAAGGGACATTTTTTGGGGGAATTTTGATAATTTTTTAAAAAGCGTGAATATATTAAAAGATGTGGATTTCTTGAAAGGGAAAACAAATTGAAACACTCTTTATCTTAAAAAACACACGGTGTCTGCGTTATGAACAAAAGATTGATGGTGTCCGCACCATGAAGCATG
Organism: Triticum aestivum; assembly: GCF_018294505.1. Classification (NCBI taxonomy): domain Eukaryota; kingdom Viridiplantae; phylum Streptophyta; class Magnoliopsida; order Poales; family Poaceae; genus Triticum; species Triticum aestivum. The sequence goes on along the minus strand of NC_057807.1, from coordinate 349,022,493 downwards.
GAGTTGAGAAAGTTGTAGGGATGTCCTTCGTTTTCGCCTCCTTCAACTTAGCATTATCACTGGGTGGAAGAGTGGTGTATCTATTTTTAGTGGGATATACAGAGGGTCGAACTCATTTGCATCGATATCGAGACGTTTGTGGTAACTTTATCAATCTGAAGACCCGTCCGTTGAGTTTCTCTAGTGTGAGTGTGTATGTATGTTTGTGAGTGCCTACGTTTGTACTATGTTTTTTAAAAGAAGATTCTCTTTAGCCTTTGTATGCTACAATTTAATGCGCCATACGTTGCATGAAAGAAAAAAAGGATCGCATTTTTAGAAATTGATGAAGCCACATCCATGTCTTTGACGGCGTCTTCTTCTGCATTGCACTATCACTGAACAAAAGAATTGTGGTGCATTGAAATGGGATTGTTTATATAAAATTTGTTTGTTAATATTCAAAAGCAAACAGGTTTTGTATGTTTTTTTAGGAAATGATGGTTGTTTTTGGTTTGCAAGATTATATTTCGTTCCTTTTGTAAGCCATCCACGTATAATATGTTTAATTCTGACCCACTGATCTAAACCGCCTCTTCCTGCATGGGTCCGACAGCGCGCACGACTTATCCCCCGCCCCCTCGTTTCCCACCGCTGAAATCTTAGGGCGTGTTTGGTTGCCGTTTGCTACAGTGGCTGCATCGCATACACTTCTCAACCCAGTCTGGTTGAGGAAAAACATGCCCTAATACGTCATATGCAACTTGTTTGGTTGCCTGCATCTAGTGTCCCTGCATTAAGTAATACACAAGTGCATTTTGTTTGGTTGGCTGCATTGGCCCTAGCGGCACATGAACACGGCGTTTGGTTGCATACGGCGTACATGTTGTGCTTACCTTGTACCCTAGTTGGTGAGCTTACCCACAATGATCACACCTAGCACACCAACGCCACAACACAGCAATGGTGACGAACTGGGCGAAGATGATGAAGTTCTTCAGCTTCAGGCCAAACTGACGATCCACCTTAGCAGCTTCCACTTTGACAGCTCTAACCTTGGCACTGTCAACACTACTGCCTCCGTGCTTTCGCGCCTAGGCGGAGTAAGCTTGTTCTGCTGCCTGCCTAGTCTTGAACCCTCTATAGTTGCTGTTGCTATACGATGCCACTTGTGTATTGGCTTCTTCCCATGAACTATAAACCCCTGGAACCTCACCGATGAACACGGCCTACCACTTGTCCTAGCAATGCACAAGAGCAAGAGTTGAAGCAGCAAATCAATGGAGCACAAGTAGCAAGCACAGTAGTACACAAACAACAATGGAGCAGAAGAGAAGTAAAGCATGCATGATCATACGGCATAGCAAGTTCAACCTAGCACTACATTGGTGTTAACCTACCACCACATCCAAAAGAGGGTGTCGTCCTACCACCGCAAGTTCACCATCAGCGTGAGGGGCTAGTATATACCACCTCACCAAAATATACAGACCATTAAATAGTTTTTGAGCCCTAGCTACACAAAATGTACGTCGTCGTCGTCATCGTCGCCACCGCCATCGCCATCGGGGATCATGCACGCTCACAGGCAGCACTACTCTAGTAGTAGTGCTTGCCCAGCCAGCTCCTGAGCCACAGCACCCTGTGAGCGTCGTCCATGACAACGAACCCAACACCCTGGGCCTTGTTGTCAAGCAGGTGGCTGAGAGCTGCCATGAGAGCCTCATCGATGAAGCCACCCTGGGTCATGACAGCGCCATACAGGTCAGGGTGGACGTCCAGGGGCTTGCACTCCCTGATGGCTGTTGCCACCTCCTTCACCGCCTCAGTCATGCTGCAAAAGACATTGATCTCCTCCTCCATCGGGCCTCCTCTCTTCCTCTTCCTATCATGGACGGGGTCAAATGGCTTGTCGAAGGGCTTCGTAGTGGGCTTGTCAGGGCCATCAAGGACCTCAACGTCCGGTGTCCCAGGGAAGTCTGGCATGGGAGAACCAAGAGGCTCACCCGAGCCCATGGCATGCTTCCTAGTTGCCAGCCCGAAGGAGAAAATATGTTGCATCTGGCTGTAGTTCTGGATGGGTGTGTTGAGAAACTCAGCGTCCCTTGGGTGGTCCTAAGAATGAAACACAAGTTTTGCTAGTTGCGATTAGGAGTAGGCAATGGTGGACAGTATGAAAAGGAAGAGGGTTGTGAGCTAACCGCGACATGGTCGGCGTAGTGCTCTGCCTACATAACTATGGAGCAAGTGTTCTCATCCCATGAGGCACCGCTAAGGTCTCTCAGCTTGGACACTTGGATCCATCGACTTCTCCACTTCCTCAGGTGGTTGTACACCTGGGTGGCAGACACCTCTTGCCCACAGAACTCGAACGCCTGCTTCGCAACGGTGTTCAAGTGCACCTCCTTGAAGCCCTTGTCAGTCCTAACTCCACTAGAGATGAGCTCACACATCTTGTTCAGCACGAACGTGGACATGAACGGCTGCCATTTCATGTTTTTCGACCTACCATCCTTCTTTACATTTGCTGCTGCTAGCTTGATTGCAGTGGCAGCAGCAATAGGAGGAGTTGGCTCAACGAGCACTACTGGCACATAGAGGGAATCAGACTCAAACACCTCTGAATCAGGTGCCATCTCGGACATAGGCTACGAGTCCTCGACAAACGATGGAGCAAACTGGTTGTCAGACACGACAAGGGTCTGACTAAGATCTTGCGTCTGCGTGGTCATGTCCTACAATCTTAGCACACATTGACAGTGAGCATAGCACACAATATACTGGACAATCCATGAAAGCAGGAGCATACATGTACATCAGTATCATAGCAAGCACATGCTTCATCACTATCAAACTAAGCATACCAGACAATCTATGAGCAAGAACATACATCTACAACAAACAGCATGCTACAAATGGACCGCCAATAGCTACAAATCACATACCTAAGTATGATTCAACACAAGCACAAGGTTCAACTTCAAACTCTACTACTAATCTAGCCTACCACATGCTTGAACATCTAGCCCTACCATAAATTGCAACCGCAGCATAGCAACCAACCATATTAGCTCACAGATTAGACCACTAATCAACCATGCATCTAGATCAAACCCTAGCTGCAGCTCAGATCTAGCTAGAAGGAACAGAGAGAAAGGGGATTGAACTCACAGAGGCCATGGCTGCAGCTTGAGGACGAGGGGGAAGGTCGTGGAAAATGAATGCCGGCCGGTGAAGGAGCGCGGACCGCCGGCCGATGAAGATGTGCCGCTTCCCTGCTCCTCGGTCCCGATGCGCGTCGGCGGGAAAGCTCGAACGGAGGAAGAATGGTGGCGGTAGTTGGGGCGGTGAGGGAGGGGCTAAATAGGGGTGGACTCGGCGGGAGGTGAGCCGAAATCCTCCCGCCGATTTTTTGGCGACGCGGGCGAGCTCGCACCATCTCCCCTGCTCGCACGAGGGAAGAAGCGCGTCGCCCTCTCCTGCCTCGCCCGAGCTAGGCTCGCGAGCTACTGTCGATTTGTGCGTTTCCCCTGGGCCTAGCTTGGACGTGCTTTAAGTTTCGTGCGATGCGGGCCGCACAGTGAACGCAGGAAATCAAACGGGCCAAATTCTTCCTATGCGGGCCAGGCAGGGCCTAATGCGGGCAACCAAACACGCCCTTATCCTCTAGACTTCTCATCCTATTTCTTCCTCTTCCTCTATTCCCATCGTTCCCCTCTCATTTTCCTCATCTTCATTCGCCAACGCAACTGTGTCCACGGGAGACGCTGGAGACGATGCACAGCCGGGTCCTGCTGCAAAGCTTCCGTCGTCCGGGCACTCCGATGCTGCCGGAGAAGGCACTGTCGTGCTCGCTGTGCAAGCTACGGGTTTTGCAAGGCAGGGGCTCACCGCTGCTAGCCAGCACGAGCTGCTCGAAGGGCTGGGCAACAACACTGGTGACACCGTGTGTCACAACAGCCCCGACCTTTTTTTGTAAGGTGACCAGAAACATTGGTTGCTACAGCTTGAGGAGTGTAGTTGGTGCTCCAAGCCGACTACCTGCGGCTCTCCGTAGTTACTCACGCGACGCGGGAGTGCTATTTTGGTTGCTGGAGACGCTGTGCATGTGGGGATGGAAGTGATCTTGTGGTTCTGTCATCAGCGAATCTAATGGCCCAAATCATACTGTATTGACGAATTTTCTATTCCTCAAGGGGCTGTCGTCCTCTTGCTGATTGGATTTTGCTTCTTCCTTCTGTTCCCTTCCTCTGGTTCGTTGATGCCTCAAGCAACCACTGCCGATTGTGTGCTTATCGGATATCTGTAGTTGTTCCTTCATAGCCTCCCATTGAGTTTATTTCGTTTCTTCCTCTGCTTGTACGACCGCGCCTTCCCACTTCAGCAGCCCGCCACCCCGGCTTTCCTACCTTCGACCGCGTCTGAAGAGGAGCTGTAGCTATGCCACGAGCAGGCCATCCCAGCAGCTGTCGCTGCCCCTCTGTCCTCTCTCTCAGCTTTTTCCTTCTCCTTCTCTCTGTCACTAATCTTTGTTTTCTATATGGAAGGAAGTCGCCATGGAACGATCCCCGCTGCCTTGGAGCTCGCCCCGCGTTCGGCCCACCACCTCTCTGTCGGCCTCGACCTCCTCCGCCTCGATCCGTCCGCCCCGCCGCCGGATCCACGCCGGAGCTGCCGTGTCCGCCGCCCAGACCACCAATCAAGAGTCACCTCTTGCATGTCGTGCGGTCGGGAGGAGGGCGACCGAGAGGAGCACCCATTCATCTGCCGCATGGGCCGCCTTGGAGCTCGCCTTGCCTTCGGGCCGCCACCTCTCCGTCGGCCTCGTGCTCCTCCGCCTCGATCCATCCGCCACACCGCCGGATCCGCCGCCCAGATCACCAACCAAGTGCCGCCTCTTGCCTGTCCTGTGACCTGGTCAAATAACAAAACTGCAGGGTCCTTTTTGTAAGAACGAATCGTTTTTTGGGATTAGCCACTTTAAAATAGGACCGCGGGTGAATTTCAGAAATAGAGAGACCTTTTTATAAAGTTGTCGCGACGACGTACGACCAGAAACAGTATGTGCTATATATATATTCTATTCTAATCCCAGGATTAGAATAGTTATTCTGATCACGGACGGCTCTATATAAGGCGCGCGGAGGTCCTCCGGAACCCGAGGAGGAAAAAGAAAGAACACTCCCACTAGTCCACCGCCCCCTCCCCGATCCCCAACCTCCCCCGATCCAGCGCCATCTAGCTCTCGTCCCCTGCAACAACCGCCGCGCGGCCGACCCACCTTCCGACCACCGCCGCGGCACCATCCCAACCGACGCGCCGCCGTCCCGGCTCCTCACCACCTCCCCTTGAAGCGCCGCTCCGCCTCCCACCTGGATCCCCCTCGCTCTGGATCCCGTCTAGTCCCGCCTCCGCGCTTCGCCCCACTCGCAGCGGCGCCGCCGCCCTCGCCGAGCACCGTGCCACCGAAGCCACACGAGCTCGCGGTCTACTGAGCCTGAGATGGCATCGGCCGCCGCCGCGGCCGGTCATCGGAGGCCTCCGGGGCCGACGCACCCTGAACCACCAGCACGCGCCATGGATGCCCACACCAACGAAAGTCCGCACAGGAGGGCCTGGTAGCAGCACCTTCAATGGGGATTGGGCGCTACCTGCAGCTGAAGGAGGCATCAGCCTGCAGCTGGTGGGAGCATCGACCTGCAGCTCGCCGCGCACACCACTGCGACCCACTACCACCGCGGCCCACCACCTACAGCCGGCGCCGTAGCACCTAGGCCATTCAACTATGCCACTCAGGCCGTTCAACCCCCACACCGTGCTCCTCGTGGATGACCCCCGTCATCATTGACTCCATTCACTTCCTTCCGCTGTATGCGGCCAGCTCTATGAGGTACTCGCCTGTACTCTGTCTAGGGGAACGTTGTGAGCTCGTCAGGCTATGGCTGCTTCTCTGCTGGTATATACTTCTCTGTTGTTCATCTTAGTAGATGTTAAAAAAAGAATCCTTAACAATTGGGTCTGCATCTGCATTAAAGAGAGTCCCTTCAGAGTTTTGATTCGTTAGTTCATTTCATATCATTTAAAAAGAATTAACCGTGTAGAATGTGAGGAATTGAGATTAGAGTTCATTTTTTTCCTGAAAAAATAGGACATTTTTTATCTCAGCATGCTTACCATATTTACAGAGAATAGACAATGTTTTACCATGTTTCTTGGTTATCAAAATAAGTGTTCTCCATCGTTTTCATGAATGGCTTAAATGATGAAAAACATGTTGTACTCCCTTCCGGTGCTATGTGTGTGGAAGATCATCTCTGTGCCTCACCTGTCTTGTTCTTCTGCTCTCTAAGATACTATCTTAAGCTTGTATAGCTTGTCAGACCAAATAAAAAACGTACTAATCTGAAGTTCAAAGATGATAAAAAAAGAAGATGTGGGGATCTAGGATCTAGTGGTTTCCAGTAAGGTAAGTTGAAGCAAAAATTCTGCTTTGATTTCAAAGTTGTGAAGTATCAGACTAGAACATTTGTTATCTCATAATGCATAGTTGCATACAGTAAGTTACAACACGCCTCTGAACATTACTTTCTCAGCCGCAGCCATGGGCCTTTGCCCTGATGTACAGACTCGGATGACCTCCCGGCACTGTACCTCCGGCCTGCGACCTCCCCTTCTACCACGTCTCCACCGCCCACCACCGCTGCTACCTCCCGGTCATATGAAACGGGGGTGCCGCAGTCTAAATTGTGCCACACCAGCAGGACGGCTCGTCCAGGTTGTGCCATTCGCCCTTCTTCCAGCAGTAGTTAGCATGGCTAGCAAGGTAATGCTAGCACAACTCATCTTCCACTATCATGGCGAGATGTCTGTGCGTGTGCACACATCTTAATCAAATCTTACTCTGTGATTTATATGGCGCCACTACATAATCAGTTGAGATTAGATGTAACATTATTTGTGGAAAATGGCAGCGGATGGATAGGCTCATTGTGTGTGTCTCTGGATGTATCACTGGGAGTGTAATATATTACAGTCCAAATGTTTGATTTTCAGCAGGCCAATGTGTTCATTGACCAATTTTGTGCATTGTAAAAACAGTAGGTAATGTTTATGAATCTGGCTAATGTGTTGATGAACCAATTTAGTAGGATGTAGTGTTTGCTACAAACATGGCTAGCTGGGTACTACAGGGGTATTTTAACTTGACTAAAATTCCTCATTGTGTGTGTTGCAGTGATGATGAGGATGCACCACTCTGCCTTCCGTATTCTGTTTAGTAGCAGCAGTCCCCT
>NC_057807.1:349013976-349014994 GCF_018294505.1 Triticum aestivum | reverse complement strand
GTGTCTCTAGGATCCTCTGTGCCACTCTGCTGCTCGCTACATACATGAACAGAGGGAGGGAGAAGTTCACTACATGGCAGCCGAGAAGGTCACACATGAGGTGCAGGGGACATGGGTGTCGCCTTTCGGAAGATGGTCTGAGTTCATGAAGATGGTCTGCGTTCGTGAGAATTAGTGTTGTTGCTGGGATGTAGTGTTGCTTCTTGTGAGGCCGCGTCCAGCCAGTATCCTCCTCTTCCTGGGCGTCCGCCTCTGCATCCCCGTGGAACTTCTCTATCCATCCAGCAAAAAAAGAGCTCCCTCCTGTAGTTCTTTGCATCTACTATAGAAAAAATGCATTTGCCGTAGAAGTTCAGTAATAGCTAGAAAGGAACAACTATAGTACTCTCTATGCATGTGTTGTGTTTGGAGAGGCACAGTTTAAATTTTGATTTTGGGCTTGGATGTACGAGGTGTATGACGAAGGTGATACAGTGAAGTGAAGTCCATTTGGATATGTGAAATTTCGTGAGGCATAAGAAGGGAATAAGATCGTTACTTTATTTGGCCCCCATTTGTACATCATGTTGTCTACTTTCTTGTTTTGTACTGTTTCCTGAAGTTCAGTAGTATGCGTTGATGCAAAATAAACATGTTTTTAGTATGTTGGTTTCAGTTCAAGAAAACTACAAAAAACACACAAAGACGTTCAAAAAAGGAGAAAAAAGAACACAAAAATAGTTATGTCGTGAAAAACAGAAGTCCCACCAAGAAAAAAAATTAACTTGGAAGTTTGAATTTAATTAATTAGAGAGTTCGAAGAAAATATGACGGATGTATAACATTTTTCCCCGATGGATTTTCCTTCTTTTTAACACCATAAAGTTCAAATTACAATAACACAATAGTTAGATCTTTGAACAAAAACATATTCATCATGTTTCTAAAAAAACCAAGAAGGTAAAACTTAAATAACGAAAACATTTCAAAAAAAATTGTAGAAAAAGAACTTTCCCCATTTCTAAAAAAAAAACTAGAA
>NC_057807.1:349006831-349013684 GCF_018294505.1 Triticum aestivum | reverse complement strand
ATTACAACACATTTGAAAGTTTTTCTCGTTACTCAAAAATAAAACCAAGAAGTTCAATTTAAAAACACGGTGAAGTTTGATATTTAATTAAAAACTCGAATTTTTTTGGTTACTAAAGAATAAAACAAATAAGTTTAATTCAAAATAATGAAGAAGTTTGATGTTTCTACCAAAACTACCATTTTCATATTTCTAAAAATACATAAAATAAATTTAAATAAAAAGTTAGAGCGGTTCGATGATTATAGAAAACTCAGATTTTCCTTGTTATTAAAGAATGAAAACAAGAAATTCAAAAATTGTATAACAAGAAGTTCAACTTTTAAAAATAGAGCGCTTCAAAATTTCTTAAAAAGGATTAAGAAATACACCAGGAAGTCCATATTAAAAAGACAGAAAAGTTCGATTATTATAGAAAACTCAGATTTCCCTCGTTATTAAAGAATGGAAACAAAAAGTTCAAAAATAAAATAACAAGAAGTTCAACTTTTAAAAATAGAGCGCTTCATAATTTCATAGAAAAAAATTAAGAAATAAAACAAGGAAGTCCAAATTAAAAAGATGCGGAAGTTTGATGATTATAGAAAACTCAGATTTATCTCGTTATTAAAGAATGGAAACAAGAAGTTCAAAAATAAAATAACTTCTAAAAAAGTTGTTGCTAGAAGTTCAAGTGCTCTGTCCGAGGAAGTTCAAAAAATTCTTGTGAGAGAGCTTGAACAAAAATACATGACAGAAGTGGAAGATGAAAATAGCGGGAAGTTCAACTACTACACGAAATGCGTTTCAGATAGGAAAATAAGAATAGAAAACAAAAAGCTTAAAAGATTTTGTTGCTAGAAGTTCACGTGCTACTCCCGGTGAAGTTCGAGATATCTAGTGTGAGACGTCCGACCTTCAGTTACATGTAAAAAAACAGGCAAAAAAGACGTTGTTTTACGCATTCAAAAACATATTTTGAACCGTTGCGAGTATGAAAAACTGATCAACACAAAAAAGTTGCGTGTTTTTAATAGCTTTCCATCGGTATAGCATTTGCTCAATTACGGTAAGTGGTTTGAGAATTACGGGCGAAAAACATCACGTCAAAAAACAGAGTGAAGTTCAAACACACATGCTCCAGAAGTTCAACTACTTCACGCAGTGCATTTCCGTTCACGATGAACGCAGAAATCATGATCTCGCCATTTTATAATTTACCTCGAAACGACGGTAATATCATTTGTGTAAGTTCAAGTCCTTGGTCGGAGAAAGTTAAAAAAATTATTGTGAGAGACGTTTGTACAAAAGGAATATTATTTGTGTAACAATTACGAATGGATGAGAAAATTACAAACAAAAATACGTCCCAGAAGTTCAACGTGAAAACAGCAGGAAGTTCAACTACTACGCTAAATGAACTTCAGATGAAAAACTTTCAAAATCGTCGCGAGTATGAAAAAATGATCAACACGGGAAAGTTGTGTGTTTACAGCAGCTTTCCATTGGTATATCACCCGCTCAATTCCCGTGAGTGGGATGGAGAGCTACGAGCAGTGGATGAAGATCTACGAGCAAAAAAATCACGTGAAAAACAAAGTGAAGTTCAGGTACACGCATCGAGAAGTTCAGGTTCTTCACGCGGTGCATTTTCGAAGAATCTGTTTCGCGGTAGAGGCAGAACGAATGATCCAGCCGTTTTCGGAATTACTTGAAAACGGCTAGAAATCAGAGAAAACCATCAACATGAAAAAGTTTCACATTCTCAATGGTATATTATTTGCCCAATTCCTATAAAGTTTGTAGAAATTACGGCGAAAATACATTTTTTGCCATTTTCGAAACTGACTTAAAACCGTAAAGAATTGGGAGAAACAATACATACCAAAAAGTTTCACATTTGTTCAAGCTTTCCAACGCCATATAATTTGCTGCATTCGGATGCACGGTTAAAAAATTAGCTCGAAAATACGAATTCGGTAGGACTTGAACCATTTTCTAAATTACACTTAAACCATTCAAAATTAGAAAAAAACTTTCAAGATGAAAAAGTAGCGAATTTTCATAAGCTTTCCAACGCCATATCATATGCCTCCATTGGATTAACCGTTTAGAAATGACATCGAAAAAACGAACTTAGTTGTTCCGTTTACGAAATTTTACGTTTCTCAAATTACTCTTTAACCATAGGGAATTAGAAAAAACTTTCAACATGTGGAAGGAGCGGTTTTGCAGCAGCTTTCCAACGCCATATTATATGCCTCATTTCGAGAAACGGTTTAGAAATGCGATCAAAATTACGATTCACGTTTTTTGTGTGAAGAAAAAACGGTTTTCAAAACTGCTCTTAAACCGCTTACATTTTGCAAAAATTTTAACTTGGGCCATGATACTCGTGTCCATAGCTTTCCAACGATATATAGCAAGCCCTATTTGGGCAATGTTGCGGGAAGTTCAACCTAGCACAGGGGGAAGTTCAGGTCGAACAACTCAGGCAGTAAAATCGCAAAAAATGCGAGTTCTTCACAACCCGAGTGCAAAATCCGCCTATGAGCAAGATTCCTATCTAAAACGAGTATTTAGTTGCTAAAAATCGTTTGAAAATTACACTTACATCACATGGAACACGAATAACCAGAAAAACTCGCGGTAGAAGGCACGGTTGCGAAGATAGCCCGAAGGTCGGGTTCATACAGAGAGAAGTTCAGGCGCATTACTCAGGCAGTTCAGGTTGTGATCAGAATATTATTCAGATCCCATGATCAGGCAAGCTAGGATTTTCTACAATAGCTTGCCACAGAACTAGTTAAGGTTTTCGACGGTGTAAAAGTACTCAAAAATCCTGAAAAAATTACTGAACCAACACACCTATAATATAACATGATCCAACGGATGGATTGAAAAAATATGACTGCATGTGTCCTGGACAAAAAGAACAAATGTTTCAATATATATTGATCCTGCAGTGTGCTGAAATGCTTGTTTTTTCGCTGAGGACACATAAATGCAAATTTTCACAATCACACCGTTGGATCATCTTATTATATTAGATTGACGCTCCCCTATTTATTTCATATTTTTTACTTACTTTTAAACCGTTAAATGTTTAGCAAACCTTAACTAGTTTTGTGGCAAGCTATGATAGACATAGTTTTACCTATATATATATATATATATATATATATATATATATATATATATATATATATATATATATATACGGTCGGTCTATTCTACTAATATTAGCAGAATAGTTATTCTAATAACAATTTTGCACTGCATGCTCAACGCGAGGGCTCTGCATCCCCATCAAACGAGCACTGCAATGTCACCAAAAAATCTGCATGCATTTTCTCGGCATTGTTTTTGCTCCAGTTTCTATACCATTTGTCGGAACGAGGCGTATAATATACCATTGAATGGCTATGGAAAATGCGCAACCTTGACTGTTTTTTTGAATTTTTTGCAATTTTTGTACTGTTTTCGCTCCAGTTTTTGAACCGGTTGTCGAAATGAGGCGTGTGATACGTTGTTGGAAAGCTACGGACGAGGCGGAACTTTCATATGTTGAAATGTTTTTGAGATTCCTTAGGGTTTTTAGTTAATTTTGAAAATCATGCGGCTGGCGACGAGAGGCAGCGGCCGTTTTTTGCGAAATTTTTACACACCGCTAAGCGGAATGATTCAAATTATACGCCGTCGGAAAAATACCACCGAGACGCAACTTTTTCATGTAGAATGCTCCCTCTAATTACTTACGGTTTAAGAGCAATTTCAAAAATACCAAAACGCGAACACTGTTTTTGCGACACCCAAATCGTCACGTGTACTGCATCAGACAGATGAGCGCACTGCTTTAGACCGAGAAACCACACTACATCAAATAGTCAAGTGAACTTCATGGTTTCTTTTGTCGGGAGTAAACTTTCTCACATGGGTTTTCGTGAGTGTTTTTCAACATTTTTTTATGAACGAGTGGACCGCGGTGACGAGGACAAGTGAATCACAACCTATGTCGGAGTGAGCTACATAATTGTTTTGTCTTTCTTTTTTTTGTAAATTCATCTAGACTACATGGTCAATATTAGTGGGCTACATTGTTAATGTTAGTGAGTTGCATCAAATTTTTGATGTGTTCATCTTCTCCTGCAAAATATAGTTTAACTGAATCGCATGTGTGTAACGCATCGGAGCAACCATGTACCTCATCGCTTTTTTTGTTTTGTGAAGTGCACTGCCAAGGTTTTCTTAATAAACTGCGTCGATGTCTCCAAATTTGCAAAAAAATTCCTCCAAAATAAATAAAAGGTGAACTCCTCTGTACATTTGAACTCCTTCATACTACTAGTAAGCTTGCACGTGCAACGCACTTCTCAATTTACATACACTATATCAAATATCTGTAGTTCTAAAAAAACTATCAACACTATTCTCAAAAATAATTAAATGAAAATGCGATCTACGTGATGATTAAGGATTATCTGAGGCGATATGTTGCATCCTTTTGCAAAATATTCTTGGGATGACAACTTAATTATTTGGAGTGCATTGTTATCATTTATACACAAATGAAGAGATGGGTTGAACAGTGGGTAAAAAGGGATCTTCAGACATCAAACAAGGTTTCTAAATGAGGTAATATCACCAGTGGTGCTTAAACTTGCTATGAATGTTCACTTTGGTGCCTGAAGTTGGGAAATACACCAATTGGTTCTAAAACTTGACAGTATGGTCCAAATACAGTTCAAATGACGTACAAATATGTATGAATTGTGGACTAGAAATGGCAGTGTGGCAAGGGGCCCACCTGCAGTGCCAGGACATACTGACTTGCGTGTCAATGACTATCAGGTCCCACCTGTCAGTGTGCACAATAATAAAATAAAGAAAAAAAAGAGGCGATAGGATTCGAACTTGAAATATCGCGCGGCAAAGAGGATATGCTAGCCACTTTCAACGTAAGGCTTCGGTTAAATATGCATCGCAAGCCTTTATCAACCCAGACGAGCTCGTAGACTTAAACAGGTAGCTCTCATGCCCATTTTCCACATGTTCGAGTTTTTATGACACTAGTTAATGTGTACGTGCAATGCATGTTAATTTAGAAGTATATTAAGTGCAAGCAGATATTAAATAGGATATTATTTGCGTGTTATTATGTGATTAACATTATATTTGACATGAAATTAACTGCACGCTAAACGTGTTGAGCGCTCGACATCGAAGCAGTCTAGGTCGTTAGATTGACATGATTTGATGGCCTAGATTAATTGGATCAGCCTCTTTGGGTCTTTTTATATTAGTAGAGATGCACTGTACTGCAATTGTGTCCATGAAAGAATGCACATTTAGAGCAGTGCAAAACGCATCAAATTTCCTCCAATCAAAACAACAAAACTAGGGACAACAGAAAAAAATCACATCAAGGCCATCGCACGCAGCCCATCCAAGCTGCACTCCAGGGCCATCTGAACCTCGCATGTACGTGGCATCTCTGATCCAGAGTCGCCAGCGAACCGCACGACCGCGACGAGCGTACTGCATGGTGCACCAAAGTGCACGTAGAGCACAGAATTGCACTGCCGCGCCAAGCGAACAACATGTAGAGCAAAATAACTATTCTGCATCACCAAGTGAACCGAGGGGGTGTGTCACCCCAGTGAAGTGCAAAAATTGCGCCGGCATCCCACAACTATCATCGTCGTGACCATTGTTGAGGTCCTGCTAACCGAAAAATGACACACATCAACCAAAGTGGACTGCACATCTATCCACATCACCACCACTGAGCTGGTTTGGATCACAAGGAACAGAATTAACCACATTAGACAGAGGAGCAAACCTCTCAAAGAGTTACATGATTCGGACATGGCGGAAAGAGTGGTCTGCATACCAAAGGCAACAACTGAGCAGCACGATAAAAAAAGAGAACAACCACATGATAAAAAAAGTGATCCCCGGGAGTGACCCGCGCGGCAATCCGTAGCGACCACGCCGGCGGTAACGCACAGCCGCCCTGCCGCACTACATCTGCTGCCCTGCCGCACTACATCCGTTGTGGGCGTGCTGCATGCACCCACATACTGGACTGCACGGCGCCGGCGGGAGTGGTAGCCGGGGAAGGGAGCTCGTCAAGGGAGGTGTTGCTGGATCCTGCACCGACAGGGACAAGGAAGCCGCTGGGAGGAATGCGCGATCGCACGGTGGTAGGGGAATCCGGCTCCTCCAGAGGTGCTCTAACAAGACCCGTGGTGCGCGCCTGCGGCTCCTCCTCTTGGGCTCGTTCACTGACCCCCACACCTACCTCCTCATTCACCAAGCCCCGCACCTACCTCCTTCTCATCCTCCAGGAGAAGGTGAGTGTGCGAGGATGAAGATGGCCGGACGGGCCCATGAAGGAGCAGGGCGCCGGTGGCGACAATCGCGAGGGAGGAACTGCACATGCACACCCATACGAGCTGCAGGCAATACGCCTGCGAGCTGCACACGCCCGCGACCCCTGGAGATGGGGGGGAGCTTCTTGCATGCCATTTGGAGGGGGTCAGCGAGAAACCACAGCCGTCATCCTGCTCATCAATCGCGGCTGCGGGAAGCAACACAGGAGACGACGGAGGCCATGACCACCGAATTCTGAGGAGGAGCCGTGGCGGCCACCGCGCCGGGGGATCACCTTAGCCTCGCCGGGATCGAGGGGAGGCGACCCGATAGGAAGAGAATGGCCGCCGGGGAGGCACAGAGAGCTCGGGCGGATGCATGTTCGTCGAGGTAGCTACCCAGGGGGCGGGGGGAGGACGAGGGAGTTGGAACCGGATCCCCTTGGATCCGGTGGTTGCTTGGCGGGGGTGTGGCCCGAGTTGATGGCCGGCCCTGGGGG
>NC_057807.1:349004333-349006362 GCF_018294505.1 Triticum aestivum | reverse complement strand
CGTGGGACGCAGTCGGAGGTGGTGGTGGGCGGGGCCGCCCGAGAAGGTAAGCAGGGTAGGGGCGCGCCGCGCCGAAGAAGGTGGGCAGGGAGGTGGGGTGCGGCGCGGGGAGGAAGGTGGTGGTGGGCGGCGTCGCCGGAGAAGGTGGGGAGGGAGGTGGGCTAGCGCAGGGAGGGAGGTGGCTGGCTGGGGCGTAGGGAGAGTGGGAGGATAAAGTGGGGTGAGGGTTTTTTTTTGTCCGGTGCAGTTCGGTTGGTTTGTTTTGCGGGGTTAGTTTCTAGCTTACGGGTCAGCTCGATGGTGTTAGCAGAATAAGAGGGTGTTAGCAGAATAAGGTCTTAAGGGGTGTTATCATAATAGACCCATCCTATATTATGCTATATACGTAGGCTTCGCATGATCCATAAACTTTCTTGATTTCCTCTTGTGATGAACTAGTTTACATTGTCTTTGATTTCAATCCACTGATCCACATCATCTTGCTTTGCGGGGTGTCCAATACGGGGAGAGCGGTAAAGCGGTTGCGGGCGATCGCAAGGCGACTGCGCTGCAACGCTAGGGTTAGGGTTTTCTGCCGGGGATGGTGTGCTTCCGACTGGGTCTAGGGCTACGACGGTGCGCCTTGGACGCAGGGGCGGTGGAGTCGTGCTCTGCCAGGGGCGTTGCTCATGGTGGAGAGGGCGAGTGGTAAGGCAACTACTCAGGCGAGGAGACCAGCGAATCCGGTGATGGAGAAGGCGGCGACAGTCGTCACGCCGACAAAGAGGCCGGAGGGATCTGCTAGCCGGGGGCTTTCCAAGTCTCCGGCGGAGAGCAAAACCCCAGACCCAGCAGCGAGCCTTTCGACGAGACTTGGAGGGATGGTTCTTTTAGACATGGAAGCGGATGGCATATTTTTTGAAGAGGAGGATCAGCCGCTCCCTAAGGATTCAAGGTGGTGGGCTGTTGGTAAGGTATGCTCATCTGAACCTCTGAAGAAAGCAGCGCTCGAGTGCACGGTGCCGAGGGCCTGGGGATTGCACAAAGAAGCAAAATTCCGACACATGGAATCTAATATCTTTGTAGTTCACTTTGGTTGCGAGGGAGACTGGAAACACGTGATGTCTAATGGTCCATGGCAGCTTTATTTCAGTGTGTTAATAATCAAGGACTATGAGGGAGGGGTCAGGCCATCTGAGATGGTGTTTGACAAAATTGATATCTGGGTTCGCATTAGTGATATCTGGGTAGACACAGACAGAGATAGAATTTCTCGGGGTCAAGACTTACGGATCCGGGCCACAATTTCTGTTTTGAACCCTTAATCAGATGTTTTAACCTGAAAAAGTCGAAGGAAGACTTGGAGGGCACATGGTTTGATCTCCACTATGAAAAGATGTCCCACTTTTGCTTTGATTGCGGAAGACTAGTGCATGTTGGTGGGGTTTGCAATCCGCATGTAGACTCTGCTGAGCAATGGGGAGAGTGGCTGTGTGCTTCATCGGGGACAAATATTCCAGGCAAGGAAGGATCGACAGGCGGTGTCGTGAGTAGCAGTAACAGTCAGGCAAGCTCGTCCGGGGTAAACGCACAGCGGGATAAGTGTGAGCGCCCCCGTATTAGGGACCAACCCACCAAGAGAAACTTATCTACTAATTTTGGGGGTCCTAGTGCGCTCCGCACTGGCGTGAGCGGCGAAAAGAATAGAAGCTCTAGAGCTGATGAAATGTAACGTCCGAATAATCATGCTACAGTAATCCCACGTTAACGATGCCACGTCGCCTAGGTTACTGTTGCTAATCTCACGTCGGATCAAAACTATTCAAATTCAACTTTGAGTTTTTTTTGTCAAACACCAAAAGTTTTCAAAATGTCTAACTAAAATGTCCGGAGTGTGCAAATAAATGCCTAGGTATATATGGTGAAGGAACCGTGCTTTTATAAAAGGCCTAAATAATTAAAAGGAAATTAAAACAGAAAAGAAATAAGATAAAAAGGAAAAAGAAAAATAAAACTAAAACCAACAACAGAAAAAAAAGGGACCTCCCCC
>NC_057807.1:348996191-349003562 GCF_018294505.1 Triticum aestivum | reverse complement strand
TCCGTTCGACCGCGCACGCGCTCGCGCATCGCGACCCTCTCCGCTACCCGCGTTGCCCTCCTCCGGCTGCGGCCACGGCCGTCGGCACCCACAGGGCCACTGTCCTTCGTCCCAGCGTCGGTCACCGTCTCTTTGGTGGCTTGTCGAAGCCCCGTCCGCCCCGCTGTGGTCGCCGTTCCCCTTCCGTGCCCAATCGGGCTGGGCGTCAGCGCCCAGCGCCTGAAGCCCGGCTGCCCAGCGCCCATTAAGGCCTCAGGGCCTATGAAATATGGGCCCTACCCAGAATGATTTAGAAAATATATTAAAAGAAATAATAACTAAATTAATTAATTAAATAAATTAATTAACTTAATTAATCCTGATTAGACTAATCAAATCACTAATTAAACTAACTAAACATGTTTAGTTAACCTAAGTCTATGACAAGTGGGACCCACGTGTCAGATTGACCAGTCAACCCTGTGTTGACTGCCAACGTCATGCTGATGTCATGCTGATGCAATAATACTAATTTTGAATTAATTTAATAATAATAATTTAGAAAATGATTTAAAACTTTAAAAATTAATATAAAATAATCCGTAACTCGGATGAAAATACTTTGTACATGGAAGTTGCTCAGAACGACGAGACGAATCTGTATACGCAGCCCGTTCGTCCGCCACACGTCCCTAGCATAGCGAACCTGCAACATTTCACCTCCGGTTCATCTGTCCGGAAACGCGAAACACCGGGGATACTTTCCCGGATGTTTCCCCTTTGTCGGTACCACCTACTGCCGCGTTAGGGCACACCTAACACCGCTCGTTGTCATGTCATGCATCGTCATGCTTATGTTTGCATTGTATTTATTATTTCTTCCCTCTCTTCTCTCCAGTAGACTACGAGACCGACGCTGTTGCTGCCCAGTTCGACTACGGAGTTGACGACCCCTCCTTCTTGCCAGCGCAACCAGGCAAGCCCCTCCCCTTGATCACCAGATATCACCTATTCTTCTCTCTACTGCTTGCATTAAAGTAGTGTAGCATGTTACTGTTCGGTTACTCCTATTCTGTTGCATAGCCTGTCATTGTTGCTACAGTCGTTGATACCTTACCCACAATCCTAAATGCTTAGTATAGGATGCTAGTTTATCATCAGTGGCCCTACATTCTTGTTAGTATGCCTTGCTATACTATCGGGCCATGATCACTCAGGAGGTGATCATGGGTATATACTATACATATATACATACTATACACATGGTGACTAAAGTCGGGTCGGCTCGTAGAGTATCCGCAAGTGATTTCGATGTGGGGGCTGGAAGGACAGGTGGCTCCATCCCGGTAGAGGTGGGCATGGGTTCCCGACGGCCCCCGACTGTTACGTTGTGGCGGAGCGACAAGGCAGGTTGAGACCACCTAGGCGAGAGGTGGGCCTGGCCCTGGTCGGCGTTCGCGGTTACTTCATAATAACACGCTTAACGAGATTTTGGTATTTGATCTGAGTCTGGCCACTGGCCTATACGCACTAACCAACTACGCGGGAACAGTTATAGGCACTCGACGTCGTGGTATCAGCCGAAGCCTTCTTGACGTCAGCGACAAAGCGAAGCACGCCTGGTTGGACTGGAACGCCTGCCCTTGTATAAGGGAGGCTAGGTTTGCTCACCGGCCGCCCTCGCAACGTGCAAGTGTGCAATGAGCGATGGGCCCAGACCCCAGCCCGCATAGGGCTTAGACCGGCGTGCTGACCTCTCTGTTGTGCCTAGGTGGGGCTGCGACGTGTTGATCTTCCGAGGCCGGGCATGACCCAGGAAAGTGTGTCCGGCCAGAGGGATCGAGCATGTTGGGTTATGTGGTGCACCCTGTAGGGAAGTTTATCTATTCGAATAGCCGTGTCCCTCGGTAAAAGGACGGCCCGGAATAGTACCTTGACCTTATGAAAACTAGAATCGGATACTTAATAAAACACACCCAGACATGTTCCAGAGACAACCCGGTGATCGCTTTTCCATAGGACGACGAGGGGAGGATCCCCGGGTAGGATTATGCTATGTGATGATACTTGGTGAACTTCAATCTACTCTCTTCTACATGTTGCAAGATGGAGGCTGCCAGAAGCGTAGTCTTTGATAGGACTAGCTATCCCCTTCTTATTCTGGCATTCTACAGTCCAGTCTACCGATATTACCTCTTTACACATATACCCATGCATATGTAGTGTAGATCCTTGCTTGCGAGTACTTTAGATGAGTACTCACGGTTGCTTTCTTCCCTCTTTCCCCCCCATTTTTCCTCTTCTTCTCGGATGACGCAACCAGACGTTGGAGCCCAGGAGGCAGACGCCACCGTCGACGACAACTCATACTACACTGGCGGTGCCTACTACTACATGCAAGCCACTGACGATGACTAGGAGTAGTTTAGGAGGATCCCAGGCAGGAGGCATGCGCCTCTTTCGATTTGTATCCTAATTTGTGCTAGCCATCTTATGCCAACTTGTTTAACTTATGTCTGTACTCAGATATTGTTGCTTCCGCTGACTCGTTTATGTTCGAGCACTTGTATTCGAGCCCTCAGCTTATAATATGATGCTTGTATGACTTATTTTACTTTTAGAGTTGTGTTGTGATATCTTCCCATGAGTCCATGGTCTTAATCGTATACATTTGCATGCATGATTAGTGTATGGTCAAATCGGGGGCGTCACAAAGTTGGTATCAGAGCCGACTGCCTGTAGGAATCCCCCTTCCAAACTCCTTGGCCGAAGTTAAGTCTAGTCATTGAAAAAGTTCTTTTACTAACTTGGTTGTGCGGCTTACGGGCCCACGTCGCCATTGGATGGTATTAGGATCTTTTACTCCTCGTCTATGCTCTGGGACTATGATCTCTCTTCTATTCGGGTTAAATGATTTTGCTAACTCTAACTCTAGGTTCTCATAACTATTTCTCCCGAAGAGCCCTCATTCCGGAAGATCACCTGCTTCGTCAGAAGATTCTGAGGATCTCCCTCGATATTTTCCCGAGACCCTTGTGCTCATCACCTTTGCAATTCACTGCCACCGATATATCCTTGTGGATATCTGCATGCACTTGTCATTCTCATGATCATTTCTCGTCGCTCTTGTTGTTACAAGATGCCTCGAACTATTCTCCGTTGCCCCGAGAATCCTTTGAGTTTACTGTCTTGCAGTTTTATTTCACATGAAAACCCTTACGTTTTTTTCTCACATTTATCGAGGATCCGTTCTTGTCAATTGTTCATGTGACTCACAAAGTTCTTCAGAATACTTTTCGATCTTTAGAAAATCCTCTGCAGCCTATTATTCTTGAAATTCTTGCATGCTTACATTATGGTTAATTCCATATGACTAGTAATCCTCGATAACATCCCTTTTCTTAGTCATTTTGAGCCTATTGATTCAATATGTGCGTACGCACGCAGTCATCAGGTTATCCTTTTTAAAATTTTCCTTCCGACTCAGACGTCATTCCGGACATGAGTTGGTTCTCGGCAACTCAAACCTTTATTGATTGTCCAACTAAGTGTTTTCAACTTATCCATCCTTGATCAGAACGTCTGCTTCTGATCCTTTGTTTTGGAAACCATAATTTCTTTCTGTTTAAGCATCAGACTAATCAGGTGATTCTTGAATCTGATGCCTCTGCATTCTTTATTCCTCTGAGTGAGTACCG
Source organism: Triticum aestivum (assembly GCF_018294505.1). Lineage (NCBI taxonomy): Eukaryota > Viridiplantae > Streptophyta > Magnoliopsida > Poales > Poaceae > Triticum > Triticum aestivum. The sequence continues at coordinate 348,999,885 of NC_057807.1, read as the reverse complement.
ATACTCACATCAGCTCCATTGTTGATCGCCCGATCCATTGTTAGATTTTTATCTGACAGTGTCCTTCATATTCAAGCACCTTTTGAGTTCTTCCCCTGATACATAATGCCTTTGGTAAATTGTATCCTCTGCTTGGCCAACCATGCTCTGCTTTCGAGCTTGTGCATTTACTTTTGAAACTTGTGGTATATGTTACTAAGATGCCCGATGGTTGAACCTATGCCGTCCCCTAATCCGTGAGAACCCAAAAGTTTTCACAAGTCATACTCTTCCGGTATTCTACTAGATAAAATTCCAACACTACAGTTATATCAAAGCGAGAGGTGAATGAAATGATATGCATTAAAGAAGTGGGAGTCGACCTTGAACTTTGTGTTCATGCCCATGAAGATGATGTAGACCGTCTCGGAAGCTTCTTGCAAAATGATTATCCAGTTGTATGATTCTTTCGGTATTCTTGAAATTGATTCCTTATAGTTATGGTTCTGACCATGCTGTCCTGATCTAATATATCTAATGGGAATTCATTCCAGTGCTTCGTCTATTTTTGGCAAGGTTGAAGTATCTACTATCATAGGTCAATGACCCGGTTCTACTTCTATCATGTTCTACCTTCGAGCATTACCCCCTGGTATCTCGGAGATGTCTTGCCATTGCACCACATCTTACTAACTTTGTTGAAGTAATGTCTTTTCTTGTCGCAATCACTCTACGGATACTAGGTTGTTATCAACCGAGGACACCGACTAGTGAAATTATTCTGCACAATAAATCAAATACCCCTAGCATTTTTACTAGGAAAATCTAAAGTCGATCTGGTCATTCCTAGACTATCGGTTACATCCTGGTCTTGCTACCTTTGACTGTGCTACCTCGTCATTCTCCGGTGCACGAATTCTTCAGTGTGTGAGCACGACTTACGTCGAGCTTTCAACATCATGTTGCTTGTCTTGAAAGGCAACTTTGGTTCCGAGCTTGCATCTTATATATTGATCCTATAACTTGCCACTTCGTCATTTCCTTGCTTGTTGCCTTTATAATTTGATTGCATCCTCTTGAAACCTCCCGGCAAATGTGTCAGATAACCTTCAACATTTTGACTTCTTTCGAGATGCTAACTGTGTTCATGATGAGAAATACCCTCCTTGCCCTCGATGATTTTTATTATCATCGACAACACCCTTGACTTCCTTTCATCATGAACTTGTCCACATTATGAATACAACTTGCTCTCCAGCTAGTGTTGTGTTCTACCTTGAAGTATTACTGTCTTTTCTGTCGAGAATGTTGTGGGGATTGCTCCACCTCTTAGAAATTCTCGGTATGATGATACTTCTCACCATCACCATTCTTCATTGGTCCCCGAGTTATTATTTTTTAACCAGGATACCAATATGCTAACGATGCTGCTCGAGTTCTGTACTTCTAGCAACCCTATTGCTTTGAAGTTAACGATCGATAGTTCGTTCTTAGACTGTTGGTTATTGAATCATCACTCTAACATTGATCTTGCTGCCTAAGGTCATATTTCGGGCACACCTTTCAACTAGTGATTGATGGTGTATGTTTTCCTCGAGCATACAACATTATATCATTTGAATTGACAAGTGTCATCTTCTTGTTCACATTATTGTGGAAATCCAGTTGGAATTCTCGATGAATTGTTGCTGAGCCCATCAACCACCTCCTCATCCTCTCCTTGGTTTAATGATGAACTATTGTTTTAGGAACCCGCTCCCATAGTTCATTTTCCGAGAATCTTGCAATGTCATTTCGTCGATTTGTGACGCACCTTTTCTTCCCGGACATCCTGAGTCGGAGGTATCATGACACCAATCGGATCTGAATCTCGGTCAGATATGATGGTTGGGACAACTTTCCAGGAGTTATGATGTTGGTCCTTTGATGACCCGGTAATATGATGTCATGCCTAGCACCCCTGGCTGGAGGACCTATCATTATAATTTCTTTTGCAAGGATAACCATTCTTCCTAGAGGAAATTGTAAGACTTATTTTATAAGTTGCTCCTGATGGATCATTTGTGTATCCAAAGTCTGGCCCTTGATTGGAACACCATATCATTGCTACCTCGAAGCATGACTATGATACCCCGCCCATCAACAAGAAAATTGGAGGTGCGATACTAAATGTTTCTTGGTCAGTTATCCGAACACCGTTGTATGGGTAACATCTTGATTAATCCTTGCCTCTTATCTGAATGGTTGGGTGCTTGCTCTCCTACCCTGTATGCCATGTTTTGCTTGTCCATGGGAAGGATATACTCCTAATAATGTATCACAATTTTCCTTTACATTGTTTTGTTTAATCTGATAATCGCGTTTTCCTTTCCATTCTTTTGTTTAACCTTTCCCGAATCTGACTTAATTGAGCAGAGATAATTCCCTGCTTAGGTAGGCACCTTGTTGTACCACTCTGTCTGTAAGACCCTGTTACTATTGTTGATGACATTCCGGTAACCACCGATGGGTGAGAACTTTGCCAATTGGTTCGCCTCGTTCAACAAGCAAGAAAATTGCTCTCTTCGTTCCCCGTCCTTGGTACCGACATTGTTGCCGGCATAGCTGGCAAGCTATTCACTGACATGCCTCCCTGTCGCGGCTGTGCAAGATGTCACCACCCTTCCTACTTTCAACCCACATGGTGGGCCCATAACCTACAGGTCCACTGGATCGAAACCTGACTCTTCTTTACAACCCGAATTCTAATGTATCATGTGCACCTGGCTTTGTATGTGATTCACGAGCTAAAATCTGTACCATTATTCATCCTGGAATCAAACACCATGTTATTCTCGTTGTTCAAACCCCCATTCCGACTTCTGTCTAGTCATCGAATGATTGCCTACCCATTTGAAACTTTGGTACCATCGTATATTGCACTCAACGAATTCACTGAAATACAACTTGTGGGGTACCTTGTGTATTTCCCATTGAGTTCACCGTCAGATGCCCAACTTTGTGGAGATGCGTTCTTCCGGAGTCTTTCCCCTTGGTCGCGTTCGTAGGATGATGGAGATCACGGAGAAAGGATGACGACTTGATCATGGTGATTTGAAGCAGAGAAATGAAGACATCAACGAAAGGGATCAACCTCTTCGAAAGGGCGGCCAAGACCGAGAAGACTCGTTAGGTTTTTCGCTACCAGCACCTCCCCCCCTACTCCCTCGCTTAAATCTCGGGACGAGATTTCTTGTAGTGGAGGAGATTTGTAACGCCCGGATAATCATGCTACATTAATCCCACGTTAACAATGCCATGTCACCCCGGTTATTGTTGCTAATCTCACGTCAGATCAAAACTATTCAAATTCAACTTTGAGTTTTTTTGTCAAACATCAAAAGTTTTCAAAATGTCTAACTAAAATGTTTGGAGTGTGCAAATAAATGCCTAGGTATATATGGTGAAGGAACCGTGCTTTTATGAAAGGCCTAAATATTTAAAAGGAAATTAAAACAGAAAAGAAATAAGATAAAAAGGAAAAAAGAAAACCAAAAACTAAAACTAACAACAGAAAAAAAGGGAACCTCACCCCCACGGCCCACTGGCCCAGCTGGCCGGCCAGCCCACCTGGCCCAGCCGGCCCACCCCGCCGCCTTAACCCCCACTCCCCCTGAAACCCTAGCGCCCTACTCCCCCACTCCCTGCCCCCCCGTCGCCTCTCCCTCTTCCCCCG
>NC_057807.1:348984888-348995973 GCF_018294505.1 Triticum aestivum | reverse complement strand
CAGCCTGCTTCCTCCTCCTCGCCGGCCTGCCTCCACTCCATCCACGCCGTCCCCGTCGCCCTCCTTGCGCCCCGTTTCCCCGACCCCTACTCCGCGCGGTGAGGCCCGGCCTCTCCCTCCTCTCTGTCTACATCAGTGCGCCACCGCGCGAACACGCGCCCGAGCTCTGCTATGCTTGCCCGCACCCTGCACCCCTGCGGCTGCTGCTGCTGCACTGTTCCGCCCGCACGCGCACTTCCCCGCACCGCCTCGCCCTTCCACCCGCGCGTGGCCTCGCCCTGCGGCTGCTCGCGGCTCCGCCCAAGCCCCGCTGCAGCCCGACCGCCCCTGGCCTCTCCTCCTCTCGTGCCCGCGCTCTCGCCCTCGCCCCCCTCGCGTCCGCTCCGCTTAGGACACCGCAGCTCCACGCCGGCGCACCGCCGCGCCGTGCTCGCGGCCACCATGGCCCCGTCCGCGTCCGCTCGACCGTGCACGCGCTCGCGCATCGCGGCCCTCTCCGCTACCCGCGCCGCCCTGCTCCGGCTGCGGCCACGGCCGTTGGCGCCCACAGGGCCGCTGCCCTTCATCCCAGTGTCGGCCGTCGTCTCTTTGGTGGCTTGCCAGAGCCCCGTCCGCCCCGCCATGGCCACCGTTCCCCTTCCGTGCCCAATTGGGCTGGGCGTCAGCGCCCAGCGCCTAAAGCTCGTCTGCCCAGCGCCCGTTAAGGCCTCAGGGCCTATGCATATGGGCCCCACCCCAGAACAATTTTAAAAATAATAATATTGAAAGAAATAATAATTAAATTAATTAATTACCTGAATTAATTAAATTAATTAACCCTGATTAGACTAACATAATCACTAATTAAACTAACTAAACCTGCTTAGTTAACCTAAGTCTATGACCAGTGGGACCCACGTGTCCGATTGATCAGTCAACCCCTTTGTTCACTGTCGACGTCATGCTGATGCAATAATACTAATTTCGAATTAATTTAATAGTAATAATTTAGAAAATGAATTAAAATTTTAAAAATTAATATAAAATAATCCGTAACTCGGATGAAAATACTTTGTACATGAAAGTTGCTCAGAACGACGAGACGAATCCGAATACGCAGCCCGTTCGTCCGCCACACGTCCCTAGCATAGCGAACCTGCAACATTTCACCTCCGGTTCATTTGTCCAAAAACGCGAAACACCGAGGATACTTTCCCGGATGTTTCCCCCCTTCGCCTGTACCACCTACTGCCGCGTTAGGGCACACCTAACACTGCTCGTTGTCATGTCATGCATCGTCATGCTTATGTTTGCATTGTATTTATTGTTTCTTCCCCCTCTTCTCTCCGGTAGACTACGAGACCGACGCTGCTGCTGCCCAGTTCGACTATGGAGTTGACGACCCCTCCTTCTTGCCAGAGCAACCAGGCAAGCCCCCCCCCCCTTGATCACCAGATATCGCCTATTCTTCTCTCTACTGCTTGCATTAGAGTAGTGTAGCATGTTACTATTCGGTTACTCCTATTCTGTTGCATAGCCTGTCATTGTTGCTACAGTTGTTGATACCTTACCCGCAATCCTAAATGCTTAGTATAGGATGCTAGTTTATCATCAGTGGCCCTACATTCTTGACAGTCTGCCTTGCTATACTATCGGGTCGTGATCACTCGGGAGGTGATCGCGGGTATATACTATACATATATACATACTGTACAGATGGTGACTAAAGTCGGGTCGGCTCATAGACTACCCGCAAGTGATTTCGATGTGGGGGCTGGAAGGACAGGTGGCTCCATCCCGTTAGAGGTGGGCCTGGGTTCCCGATGGGGGCTGGAAGTGATTTCGATGGTTCGCGATTACTTCATAATGACATGCTTAACGAGATCTTGGTATTTGATCTGAGTCTGGCCACTGGCCTATATGCACTAACCAACTACGCGGGAACAGTTATGGGGCACTCGACGTCGTGGTATCAGCCGAAGCCTTCTTGACGTCAGCGACTGAGCGGCGCGCGCCGGGTTGGACTGGAACGCCTGCCCTTGTATAAGGGAGGCTAGGTCTGCTCACCGGTTGCCCTCACGACGTGCAGGTGTGCAATGGGCGATGGGCCCAGACCCCTACGCACATAGGATTTAGACCGGCGTATTGACTTCTCTGTTGTGCCTAGGTGGGGCTGCAACGTGTTGATCTTCCGAGGCCGGGCATGACCCAGGAGAGTGTGTCTGGCCAGAGGGATCGAGCGTGTTGGGTTATGTGGTGCACCCCTGTAGGGAAGTTTATCTATTCGAATAGTTGTGCCCCACGGTAAAAGGACGACCCGGAGTTATATCTTGACCTTATGACAACTAGAACCGGATACTTAATAAAACACACCCAGACAAGTTCCAGAGACAACCCGATGATCACTTTTCCACAGGGCGATGAGGGAAGGATTGCCGGGTAGGATTATGCTATGCGATGATACTTGGTGAACTTCAATCTACTCTCTTCTACATGCTGGAAGATGGAGGCTGCCAGAAGCGTAGTCTTCGATAGGACTAGCTATCCCCCTCTTATTCTAGTATTCTGCAGTTCAGTCACCGATATTATCTCTTTACACATATACCCATGCATATGTAGTGTAGATCCTTGCTTGCGAGTACTTTGGATGAGTACTCACGGTTGCTTTGTTCCCTCTTTCCCCCATTTTTCCTCTTCTTCTCGGATGATGCAACCAGACGTTGGAGCCCAGGAGCCAGACGCCACCGTCGACGACGACTCCTACTACATTGGAGGTGCCTACTACTACGTGTAGGCCGCTGACGACGACCAGGGGTAGTTTAGGAGGATCCCAGGCAGGAGGCCTGCGCCTCTTTCGATCTGTATCCTAGTTTGTGCTAGCCATCTTATGGCAACTTGTTTAACTTATGTATGTACTCAGATATTGTTGCTTCCGCTGACTCGTTTATGTTCGAGCACTTGTATTCGAGCCCTCGAGGCCCCCGGCTTGTAATATGATGCTTGTATGACTTATTTTACTTTTAGAGTTGTGTTGTGATATCTTCCCGTGAGTCCATGACCTTAATCATACGTTTGCATGCATGATTAGTGTACGGTCAAATCGGGGGCGTCACATGAAACCTGGCTTGGGAATGCTCGGGATGAGGACCTCATGCAAGGGCTGGAGCAGAAGAGAGAAAAGGATTTGCGGGATAAGCTAGTTGAGCAAAAGTACCAGTGGAACAGAAATTCTGATTGGGACTGGAATGAGGACAGAAGAGGGAAGGACAAAGTAAACAGCATGCATATGTGTATGATGAAGGTGGATACCCGGGTCACAGGACTACGGGTGAGATGAGGATACATGGACCCTTATGCATGGGCGGACCGTCATGCATGAGAACCCTACGTCTCATGATGAGAGGAGGAGGCGGAAGGGCCATTATATCAGAAAGAGTCAGAGGGAGGGCGATGTTCAGATGGGCAGTTCCTCCAATGCATGGGTGGGTTCTAAAGTCGCAAGAGAAGGACCAAGCAAGTGTGGGTTGCTAGGTGAGATCATGACAGGTAAGGAAACCAAGATGCATTCATTCGTGAGACAAGGCGTAAGACATCAGTGTTTGACCGTATCTCAAATAGGACTGGTGAATCGGCAGACCCCGGGGATCGCGGCCACCGAGAGCAATGAATCTCCTTGCCTGGAACTGTCGGGGACTGGGGTTGGACTCAACAGTTGGCGAACTCAGAGACCTGATAAGGTCCTACAACCTAGCGATGGTCTTTTTGAGTGAAACAAAGAAAAGTGTGAGGGCTATGGAGAGACTGAAATGGAGTCTTGGGTTCAAGGATGGAGTTGCAGTGGGTTGTAATGGGAAAAGTGGGGGTACGGCTTTGTGGTGGAGAGACAATGTCCAAGTAGTAGTTAGACCTTGGTGCCAATACTTTATTAACGATGCTGTCACATACGAGGGCAAGTCACTTCGGATCACTGGATTCTACGGTGAGCCTCAGACGGAGTTAAGAGAGAAGTCTTGGGAAGCCCTGTGTTTCTTGAGGAGGCAAGATGCCCAGCCGTGGATTTGTGTTGGGGATTTCAATGAGGCCCTCCTCCTGCCCGAACAACATGGTGGTAACCCAAGAAGCTTTGCACAGATGGACAAGTTCAGGGACTGCCTAGCTGACTGTGGGCTTGCAGACCTTGGTTTCTTTGGGTACCACTATACCTGGGATAGCAAAAGAGATGGTGCAGATAATATACAAGTTAGATTGGATAGGGCAGTGTGCAATGATGGTTTTATGGAGATGTTCCCGAACACGACTGTTGAGCACATCATCACTCGAGAATTGGATCATAATGCCATTGTTGTGAGAGCTAGGGAGACGGCTTCTGATGCAAATATTGCTGGCCCACGAAGGTTCATGTATGAAGAAATGTGGGATAGACATGATGGCTATGATGCTATGGTTTGCGATGCGTGGAGTCAAGCGACTTCTTCAGGTCAAGGCGCTATGAAAATGGGTGACAAGCTCCAAACGGTGACTGCTGATATGCAAACATGGGGCCGCACTGTTTTTGGGTCGGTGCGTAGGCAAATTAGGAAGCCAAAAGTGGAGCTGGAAAATGCTAAACAACGGGCGCTAGTCTCTGGTTACTTACTGGAGGTTCGAGACTTGGAAGGCCAGCTCAAAGAGCTCTATGAGTGAGAGGAGATCATGTATAAACAACGATCCAGAGTTGGATGATTGCGTGAAGGTGACCAAAACACCAAGTATTTTCAGAACCGAGCAAGTCACGGGAAGAGGAAGAATACTATCAGAGCACTTAGAAGGGATGATGGTTCTAAATGCATCGTTGATGAGGAGATGAGATCCATGGCTGCAAATTTTTATGCAAACTTATTCAGCTCTGAAGGTTCTGCTAATGCAGACAGAATTCTTGGGTTGATGGATGAGGTGATCACTAGTGACATGAACGGTGAGCTTACTGCACCCATAACTGATGAGGAGATCAAGATTGCTTTATTCCAGATGGGTCCTACTAAAGCTCCTGGGCCAGACGGCTTGTCTGTTATGTTTTACCAGAGACACTGGTCTTTGTTAAAGGGGGATGTTTGTGATGCGGTTCGAGACTTCCTAGCTGGTGGTGCTACTCCGGAGACTTTCAACGACACTGGAATAGTTATGATCCCGAAAGTGAGCGCTCTGGAGCTGTTATCTCAGTTTCGGCCTATTAGCCTCTGCAATGTGCTCTAATAAAATTGCAGTGAAGGTGTTGGCCAACAGGCTCAAGGGTATTCTTCCTGTGCTAATTTCTGAAGAGCAAAGTGCGTTTGTCCCGGGAAGGCTTATCACGAATAATGTTCTGGTTGCATATGAGTGTGCATGCTATTCGACACCGGAAGAGGAAGGTGCCCATTTGTGCGGTTAAATTTTCATTTTTTGAATATTTTTGTGCGGTTAAACTGGATATGATGAAAGCTTATGATCGTGTGGAGTGGACTTTTTGGAACAAGTTATGCAGAGATATGGTTTTGCTCAGAGCTGGATTAATATGATTATGAGATGTGTTAGGACAACTAGGTTCTCTATCAAGCTAAATGGGGGTTTCTCTGATATTTTTTTGCCCTCACGAGGTCTCCGGCAGGGTGACCCGTTGTCTCCATATCTGTTTCTTTTTTGCGTTGAAGGTTTTTCAGCTCTATTAAGGAAAGCCCAACAGGATCAGAGGATCAAAGGAGTGTCATTTGGGAGCACTAGCCCCCATGTGACTCACCTTCTATTTGCCGATGACATCATCGTCTTCTTGGAGGGATCGCAGACTAGTTTGCACCTTAAAGACATTCTTCAAGTGTATGAGCAAGTGTCTGGGCAACGGGTAAATCTGCAAAAGTCTTTTATCTTCTTCGAAAAAGGCAGTTCTAATGTTAACAAGGGCATGTTAAAAGGTACCGTTGGCATCAACTCTGAAGTTATAAGCGAAAAATATTTGGGTCTATCAACGGTGGTTGCCCGGTCAAAAGATGGTACGTTTAAGCATGTGAGGGAGAGCTCGCGAGGTAAAGTATTGGGCTGGAAGGGTCAAGGGGTCTCGAAGGCGGCCAAAGAGGTCCTAGCAAAATCTGGATTACAAGCTACTCCAACGTTCACCATGAGTTGCTTTCAACTCTCAAAGAAAATGTGTCGGAACCTGACATCCATCTCTTCAAACTTCTGGTGGGATTCAACTCATGGTGAGAACAAAGTGCATTGGATTGCTTGGGATAAAATGTGTATGGCAAAGAGGGAAGGAGGGATGGGTTTCCAAAATTATGAAGCTTTCAACCAGGCTTTACTTGCAAAGCAAGCTTGGCGGATCCTCCAAGTGCTTGATTCTCTTGTTGCAAGGGTTCTTCATGCCCTGTACTTCCAGCATTCGTCAATTCTACAGGCTACTCGTCCTTCGAACGGATCCTATACCTTCCGAAGCATTCTGCACGGCCGTGACTTGCTGAATGAAGGATTGGTGTGGCGTGTGGTGATGGTGCGCAAATCCTAATCCACCATGATAACTGGATTCCCCACTGGGACAAACCTTCATCCAGGGCATCACTAGGGTGGCAGATTTGCTGACTGTGGATGGGAATAGCTGGGACTATGCAAAAGTTGAAGCTATGTTTTCTGAGGATGATGCAGCGGATATAAAGCAAATTCCGATGGGTGGGAACGAGGTTCGGGACTTCATGGCCTGGAACTACACCAAAGATGGAGAGTTTACTATTCGCTCCGCTTACCACTTGGCAATGAACATTCGGAGGGCTAAGTCCGGACGGCTCGTCGTCTGTTAATACTCATAGGAACTGGCTTGCTCTATGGAGCTCTCATGTACCAAATAATGTGAAAATCCATGCGTGGAGACTCATGTCGAATGGTCTGGCCACTGGGTCAGAGATACATCGCCGGAGAATTAATCCTGGTATTTTCTACCCTGCTTGCGGGAGGCATGAGACACTGATTCACCGCTTTTGGGAGTGCCCGCATTCTAAGGCTTTCTGGAAGGAACTTGCTGAGAGGAGTGCAGATATCATGATCCCCCGGCGGGCATTGGCTCTAACCAGGAACTCGGTAGATGGCTCAGGAGCTGGGTCGGGGATGCTAATGATGATCAAAAGGAGTCTTTCTTGTAGGGGGTCTACGGACTATGGCTAGAAATGCAACGCGGGATGGCACAAGGATACATGCGGCCAAGGAGGTCGTTGGTTCCGTATCACGGCTTATGGATGAGTGGAATAATGTGGTCCCGAGGAGGGCACGCTCTACTGCCAAACCACTTGTTGAAAGATGGACGTCCCCGGAGCAAGGATGGATCAAGGCGAATGTGGATGGTGCTGTGTCTACCAGGTCGGGCAACGGTGGCGGTGGGGTGGTCTTCCGCGACCATGGTGGAGTCCGAGGAGCTCTATCTCATTTCTTTCCCCATGTGTCAAAACCGGAAGCCGTGGAGCTAATGGCCTGTAGGAAAACGCTGCAAGTTGGACGTGATCTGAATTTCCAGAGGATTCATGTTGAGATGGATTGCAAGGAGGCAGTGGGCATGATCAATGGAGCAAGAAAGAACCTCTCTCATGGGTACTATTGTTGAAGATATCAAGGGCCTCATGCAAGGATGGCAGGGTTGTAAGATCACCTGAAGAAGGCGATATGCGAATGAAGCTGCGCATATTCTAGCTAAAGTAGCTGTAGGTGAAGGGGTGTGTTGTATGGCCACATGCGCCATCTGAATTGTAATAGCAGACGAGATCCTGGATCATATTTAAAAATTTGATGTCTCCCTCAGAAAAAACATCCTCTCACTTTGTCCGAGACTCCATCACAACGGAAAAAGGAAAAAGGAAAAAAAAACACGATCGGGACCAAAAACAAGACCAATTGAGACGAAACCAAGGTCGTGGACAAAAATAATAATACTCCCTCCATTTACTTATAAAAGGCCGTAATAGAATATACATTTTGCATCTATACAAAGCCACCAACAACAATTGAGGCAACATTAATGATACTTTCTCATACTAGCAACCTATTTTAATACTTGCATGCATCCATAATACTCCCTCCGTTCCTCAATATAAGGTGTATTATTTTTCCAAAAAGTCAAACTTCTCTAAGTTTGACTAAGTTTATAGACAAAAATATCAATGTCTAGAATACCAAATCATTATCACTAGATTCATCATGAACTATATTTTTACATTTTATATATTTAGTATTATAAATCTTTATATATTTTGCTGTAAAGTTGGTCAAACATAGACAACAGTTGACTTTTTCAAAAACTAATACACCTTGTATTTAGGAACGGAGGGAGTAGCTTACATCCGTGAAAAAAAACTCAAACTAGATGGCGGTTTTAATACTCCCTCCGTTCGAAAATACTCGTTGGAGAAATGGATAAAAATGGATACATCTAAAACTAAAATACGTCTACATACATTCATTTCTCCGACAAATATTTCCGGACGGAGGGAGTACTTTGTACGGAACCCCTACGCCGCGCTTGCAAGGTCTACAGAAGAAAAGCTCGAACTAGACGAGGAAGAAATTGTTATTATTGATATGTTACTTGTAAACTTGGATCTTGAAATTGAAGCTTCAATTTGTTGTTTGATGAGATGGGAAAGAAATAACGAAATTGCTCCTCTTACGGACGGCAGTTACAAGAACTCCTACGGACAGACTTGGCAGAGTCTAATTTATCCCTCCCCTAATTTTCAGGTGTGGGGCCATCCTCTACCCAATCTAATGATGACACTTTCATCTGTGAAAGTCTAATTTATCCCTCCCCTAATTTTCAGGTGTGGGGCCATCCTCTACCCAATCTAATGATGACACTTTCATCTGTGAAAAAACAACCGCAAGTGTAGCACTGCCTAAGAAATACTCCCTCCGTCCGGAAATACTTTCATCAAAATAAATAAAAGAAGATGTATCTAGATGTATTTTAGTTCTAGATACATCTTTTTTTATCCATTTTGATGACAAGTATTTTCTGACGAAGGGAGTAGTAATTCTTATTAAGCCAGGGACAAAACGGGTCAGCATGAGGAAAAAACAAACTATTGAGGCTTAAAACACCACAGTTGATGCAAGGCATGAAACATAGCCAAGAAAAATCGATGTTTGGCAGCATCAACAGCAAACTCCAAAAAAATTATAAAACAAAATCTGCAGTCCAATAAATAAAGTAGTAGGAGTATTATTTTGTAAGTCCCGACTTACAGGTAATCATAACAGAGTGATGCATCCAGCCACTAGGTAAAGCTAACTAACTAGTACTACATGGCTCAGATTGGGATGATCGGATAGGTAATAAAACGAGTCAGAGCACACAGTGGATACTTAAGTTTTCAATGTTGTAACGTTGGGACTTGTGGTGGATAAGCTGGAGCCCGTCGGCGCAGCGGACCACCTCCACGCCAGTCAAGAGAGTTTGCACACCCCCATTTCCACCCAAACTCCTAATATTCTCCAGCTCGTCCTCCTCCTGGAGTGCAGACCTATCCTTCCTGCAGTGGGTCGCGATGCAAAACTTGCCCGAGCCCAGGTTCACCAAGGCACGCCCCACCGGCAGCAACTCGTCGGGGAGGAGATCGAGGTATTCCCAATCATGCAGGGGTGAAGGAGCAGATTCCGCCATGGCAGAGGATGAAAGGTCAAATGCACATAAGCGATTTTGCCAGGTGCCAGGGGCCTGGAGGCCGAACCAGAGTCCAAGCTCAGGGACATACTCTGCTGCGCGGTGGAAGGGCAGCACCCAGCTGCCAGTGTGGCTCCACACCTCCCTCGAAATATCAAAGGTGTATGTGCCGTTCTTGGATGACGCGCATATGGTGGAGTTGTCAATCACCGCCGCTGCAACAAGAGGACTGGTGCGGGACGGTGGAGACGGCAGAGGACTCCAGTACCACTTATTGTACAGCAACGGATAGGTAGATAGGCCAACCTTGCAGTAACTGAAGAACTCAAAGCTGTCGTCCAAGCTGTTCATGACGTAGAGGCCATGATCATCTTCGTGGTCCAAGAAATTGCCACTGCTGCATCGGTTCCTAATGGACACGGTGATGGAATCATACGGTTTGCAGAAGTATGAGCTGGGTGCGAGAACGAAAGACTTCATGTCCATATCGTAGACTGCGGAGTTGCAAGAAGGGTCAGTGAACATGACAGAGGACTCTCCCTGCTCAGGCAGGAGGGAGAAGAAACGCATGTTACTGGCGGCAGCAGTGCTGGGTGGCACCGAGAAGTTGACCAAAGTACTTGGCGGGCGCTTGCAGCTCGAGATCGTTGATGGCCATCCCCCATGCTTCTTCTTCCTTGCATTTGCATCTTCATGGGCTGTTGTTGCGTCTTTTGCTGTCGGATAGAAGAGATGAGTGGAGAGCTTGATGCGGCACAGCGAATACATTCTACTGCCATACTCGTGCAGGACCATATTCAGAAACTTGCGATCCATCGAACCAACTAATGCTCGAATACCCTGAGTCCCAAAGAGATAAAATACAATAGAATTAATTGACGAGACTTGAATACATCGGGACTACTGTAATAGAGAGATAAAAGGATGTGAAAGTTGCAATCTTTTGACGGGAACAAGAAAACCCAAAAAGTCCATATCTGCAGCAGTAATATGCAATTCTCTGAACCTCCAATTCCTAACTTCAGATCTGGAGCCTTCGGAACGCGAACTAATTCCGAATTTTCAGAACAAGGAACTCTGCTGAGCAGTCATAGATGCGAATCACGCACGAGCGCAGGGCATGGAGGGCTTAAGCTGCTCGATCAGCGGACATGCTTGTCTATCCAGCCATGGCCTGCTGAGCTTTTGGAGGTGGTGAGGAAGCGGTGAGAGGGTTGGAGAAATGCGGCGGCGTTGCGAGTAGGCGCAGATAATAGATCTAGGTCAAGCCCCTTCTATATATATCACTAAGCCAATGGTATTTGGACCATGGGCTAGACGAGTCTCCAGTTATCGCTGGGCTGGGCCGACCAGAATAAATAGCTTCTTTGGGCCTGCCCATGGAGAGCGCTCCTAGGACGGTTTTCTTCCCCAAATCACTTTTTTTAGGGGTCCCAAATCACTTCTTTTGTAACCAC